>NW_026138224.1:0-45639 GCF_025592945.1 Manacus candei | reverse complement strand
AAAAACACCCCAAAAACACCATCAGGGATGCAGGGAACACACTGATCCTTAACTCATCCTGGGACCCCAAAAACACCCCAAAAACACCATCAGGGATCCGGGGAACACACTGATCCTTAACTCACCCTGAAAACAGCCCCAAAAACACCCCAAACCACCCCAAAAACACCATCAGGGACCCGGGGAGGACACTGATCCTTAACTCACCCTGAAAACAGCCCCAAAAAACACCCCAAAACCACCCCAAAAACCACCATCAGGGACCCGGGGAGGACACTGATCCTCAGCTCACCCTGGGACCCCCAAAACCACCCCAAAAACACCATCAGGGACCCCAAAACCACCCCAAAAACACCAACAGGGACCCCAAAACACCAACAGGGACCCCCAGGACCCCCCTCACCCCCTCACCTGCCTGTTGAAGAAGAGGAAGCCCTTGGGGCCGTTCCCAGGACCCTTTTAGGACCCCCAGGACCCTTTTAAGACCCTTTTAGGACCCCCAGACCCCTTTTAGGACCCTTTTAGGACCCCCCAGGCCCCTTTTAGGACCCTTTTATGACCCTTTTACGACACCCAGGACCCTTCTAGGACCCTTTTGGGACCCCCAGGACCCTTTTAGGACCCTTTTAAGACCCTTTTAGGACCCCCAGGACCCTTTTAGGAATCTTTTAGGACCCCCCTCACCCCTTCACCTGCCTGTTGAAGCACAGGAAGCCCTTGGGGCCATTCCCAGGACCCTTTTAGGACCCTTTTAAGACCCTTTTAAGACCCCCAGGACCCTTTTAGGCCCCTTTTAAGACCCTTTTAGGACCCCCAGGACCCTTTTAGGACTCTTTTAGGACCCTTTTAGGACTTGCAGAACCCTTTTAGGACCCTTTTATGACTCCCAGGACCCTTTTAGGACCCCCAGGACCCTTTGAAGACCTTTTAGGACCCCCAGGACCCTTTTAGGACCCCCAGAACCCTTTTAGGACCCTTTTAGGACCCCCAGGCCCCTTTTAGGACCCCCAGAACCCTTTTAGGACCCTTTAAAGACCCTTTTAAGACCCCCAGGACCCTTTCAGGACCCCCAGAACCCTTTTAGGACCCTTTAAAGACCCTTTTAAGACCCCCTGGACCCTTTTAGGACCCTTTTATGACCCCCAGGACCCTTTTAGGACCCCCAGAACCCATTTAGGACCCTTTTAAGACCCCCAGAACCCTTCTAAGACCCTTTTAGGACCCCCAGGTCCCTTTTAGGACCCTTTTAAGACCCTTTTAGGACCCTTTTAAGACCCTTTTAGGACCCTTTTAAGACCCTTTTAGGACCCTTTTAAGACCCTTTTAGGACCCCCAGAACCCTTTTAGGCCCCTTTTAAGACCCTTTTAGGACCCCCAGGACCCTTTTAGGACCCCCAGAACCCTTTTAGGACCCTTTTAAGACCTCCAGGCCCCTTTTAGGACCCTTTTAAGACCCTTTTAGGACCCTTTTAGGACCCCCAAGACCCTTTTAGGACCCTTTTAAGACCCGTTTAGGACCCCCAGGCCCGTTTTAGGACCCCCAGAACCCTTTTAGGACCCTTTAAAGACCCTTTTAAGACCCCCAGGACCCTTTCAGGACCCCCAGAACCCTTTTAGGACCCTTTAAAGACCCTTTTAAGACCCCCTGGACTCTTTTAGGACCCTTTTATGACCGCCAGGACCCTTTTAGGACCCCCAGGACCCTTTTAGGACCCTTTTAAGACCCTTTTAAGACCCTTTTAGGACCCCCAGGCCCCTTTTTGGACCCTTTAAGGACCCTTTTAGGACCCCCAGAACCCTTTCAGGACCCTTTTAAGACCCTTTTAGGACCCCCAGGCCCCTTTTAGGACCCTTTTAGGACCCCCAGAACCCTTTTAGGTCCCTTTTAAGACCCTTTTAAGACCCCCAGGCCCCTTTTAGGCCCCTTTTAAGACCCTTTTAGGACCCCCAGGACCCTTTTAGGACCCTTTTAAGACCCTTTTAGGACTGTTTTAGGCCCCTTTCAGGCCCCTCACCTGCCTGTTTAAGTAGAGGTAGCCCTTGGGGCCATTCCCAGGCCCCTTTTAGGGCCCTTTTAAGACCCTTTTAGGCCCCCCCGAACCCTTTTAGGTCCCTTTTAAGACCCTTTTAAGACCCCCAGGCCCCTTTTAGGACCCTTTTAAGACCCTTTTAGGACCCCCAGAACCCTTCTAAGACCCTTTTAGGACCCCCAGAACCCTTTTAGGACCCTTTTAAGACCCTTTTAAGACCCTTTTAGGACCCCCAGGCCCCTTTTAATACCCTTTTAAGACCCCCAGGCCCCTTTTAGGACTCTTTTAAGACCCTTTTAAGACCCTTTTAGGACCCCCAGGCCCCTTTTAAGACCCCCAGGCCCCTTTTAGGACCCCCAGACCCCTTTTAGGACCCTTTTAGGACCCCCAGAACTCTTTTAGGACCCTTTTAGGACCCCCAGGCCCCTTTTAAGACCCCCAGGCCCCTTTTAGGACCCCCAGACCCCTTTTAGGACCCTTTTAGGACCCCCAGAACTCTTTTAGGACCCTTTTAGGACCCCCAGGCCCCTTTCAAGACCCCCAGGCCCCTTTTAGGACCCTTTTATGACCCCTAGGACCCTTTTAAGACCTTTTTAAGATGATTTTAGGACCCCCAGAACCCTTTTAGGCCCGTCTCAGGCCCCCCTCACCTGCCTGTTGAAGTAGAGGAAGCCCTTGGGGCAGTTGACGTTGTGGAAGGGGGCGAAGGACTCCACGGGGCCGTCGATGGCCATGGGGTGCAGCCTCAGGGCCCCCCGGCCCGTCAGCAGCACCCAGTGCGGGCAGGGGCCGCAGATGAACACCTGGGCACAGGGGAGGGGGCACCTGGTCACACCTGGGGGCACCTGGTCACACCTGGGGGCACCCAGGGACCCCCAGGAATGGGGACAGGGCACCCAGGGACCCCCAGGAGGCACCCAGGGACCACCAGGAGGCACCCAGGGACCCCCAGGAATGGGGACAGGGCACCCAGGGACCCTTGTGAGCAGCACCCAGTGAGGGTGGGGGCTGCAGGTGAACACCTGGGGCAGGTGAGGGGGCACCTGGTCACACCTGGGGGCACCCAGGGACCCCCAGGAGGCACCCAGGGACCCCCAGGAATGGGGACAGGGCACCCAGGGACCCCCAGGAGGCACCCAGGGACCCCCGTGAGCAGCACCCAGTGAGGGGGGGGCTGCAGGTGAACACCTGGGCACAGGTGAGGGGGCACCTGGTCACACCTGGGGGCACCCAGGGACCACCAGGAGGCACCCAGGGACCCCCAGGAATGGGGACAGGGCACCCAGAGACCCCCAGGAGGCACCCAGGGACCCCCATGAGCAGCACCCAGTGAGGGCAGGGGCTGCAGGTGAACATCTGGCACAGGTGAGGGGGCAACTGGTCACACCTGGGGGCACCCAGGGACCACCAGGAGGCACCCAGGGACCCCCAGGAATGGGGGGAAGCACCCAGAGACCCCCAGGAGGCACCCAGGGACCCCCATGAGCAGCACCCAGTGAGGGCAGGGGCTGCAGGTGAACATCTGGCACAGGTGAGGGGGCAACTGGTCACACCTGGGGGCACCCAGGGACCACCAGGAGGCACCCAGAGACCCCCAGGAACGGGGACAGGGCACCCAGGGACCCCCAGGAGGCACCCAGGGACCCCCGTGAGCAGCACCCAGTGAGGGTGGGGGCTGCAGGTGAACACCTGGGGCAGGTGAGGGGGCACCTGGTCACACCTGGGGGCACCTGGTCACACCTGGGGGCACCCAGGGACCCCCAGGAACGAGGACAGGGCACCCAGGGACCCCCAGGAGGCACCCAGGGACCCCCAGGAATGGGGACAGGGCACCCAGGGACCCCCGTGAGCAGCACCCAGTGAGGGTGGGGGCTGCAGGTGAACACCTGGGGCAGGTGAGGGGGCACCTGGTCACACCTGGGGGCACCCAGGGACCCCCAGGAGGCACCCAGGGACCACCAGGAATGGGGACAGGGCACCCAGGGACCCCCAGAGACCCCCAGGAATGGGGGGAAGCACCCAGGGACTCCCGTGAGCAGTACCCAGTGAGGGCAGGGGCTGCAGGTGAACACCTGGCACAGGTGAGGGGGCACCTGGGGGCACCCAGGGACCACCAGGAATGGGGACAGGGCACCCAGGGACCCCCAGGGACCACCAGGAATGGGGACAGGGCACCCAGGGACCCCCAGGGACCACCAGGAATGGGGACAGGGCACCCAGGGACCCCCGTGAGCAGCACCCAGTGAGGGGGGGGGGGCTGCAGGTGAACACCTGAGGCAGGTGAGGGGGCACCTGGTCACACCTGGGGGCACCCAGGGACCACCCCCAGGGTGGGAGAACCCCCCCATAACCCCAGAGGAGGGACCACCAGGACCCCCCCAGCCCCCCCCTGAACTCAGGGTGCTCCCCATGGCCCCCCAGACTCAGAGTCCCCCCAGTGCCCCCTGAGTGCCCCCCAGTCCCCCCCACCAAGATTTAAGCCCCCCCCTGAACTCAGGGTGCCCCCCACGGCCCCCCCAGACTCAGGGCCCCCCCAGTGACCCGAGTGCCCCCCAGCCCCCCCCTCAAGATTTGGGGCCCCCCCTGACCCCTGAGTGCCCCCTGAGTGACCCCCAGCCCCCCCCCCCCAGATTTGGGCCCCCCAGACCCAGTGCCCCCCCAGTGCCCCCTGAGTGACCCCCAGTTCCCCCCTTCCCCCAGATTTGGGCCCCCCAGACCCAGTGCCCCCCCAGCGCCCCCCAGTTCCCCCCCCCTCCAGATTTAGACCCCCCAGACCCAGTGCCCCCCCAGTGACCCCTGAGTGACCCCCAGCCCCCCCCCCTAAGATTCGGGCCCCCCCCAGACCCAGTGCCCCCCCAGTGCCCCCTGAGTGCCCCCCAGTCCCCCCCCCCCAAGATTTGGGGCTCCCCCTGAGCTTAGGGTGCCCCCCACGGCCCCCCCAGACTCAGAGCCCCCCCAGTGACCCCTGAGTGACCCCCAGTTCCCCCCCTCCCAAATTTGGCCCCCCCCCCATTCCCTGGGTGCCCCCCATGGCCCCTCCAGCCTCAGTGCCCCCCCAGTGCCCCCTGAGTGACCCCCAGTCCCCCCCACCAAGATTTAAGCCCCTCCCTGAACTCAGGGTGCCCCCCACGGCCCCCCCAGACTCAGGGCCCCCCCAGTGACCCCTGAGTGCCCCCCAGCCCCCCCCTCAAGATTTGGGGCCCCCCCTGACCCCTGAGTGCCCCCTGAGTGACCCCCAGCCCCCCCCCCCCCAGATTTGGGCCCCCCAGACCCAGTGCCCCCCCAGTGCCCCCTGAGTGACCCCCAGTTCCCCCCTTCCCCCAGATTTGGGCCCCCCAGACCCAGTGCCCCCCCAGCGCCCCCCAGTTCCCCCCCCCTCCAGATTTAGACCCCCCAGACCCAGTGCCCCCCCAGTGACCCCTGAGTGACCCCCAGCCCCCCCCCCTAAGATTCGGGCCCCCCCCAGACCCAGTGCCCCCCCAGTGCCCCCCAGCCCCCCCCCCCCCAATTTTGGGGGCCCCCCCTCACCCCGGAGTATCCGTAGATGTCGTGGAAGTGCCGGAAGCGGGCGACCCTCCCCCGGGGCCCCCCCGGCTCCTCAGGGGTCCCCCCGGAACCCCCCCCCGGGGTTCCCCCCGCCCCGGGCCCTTCCGGCTTTTTCCGGGACGGTTTCGGCTTCTTCTCGCGGAAGTTGATGCCGTGGGGGACCTGGGAGGGGGGACAAAGGGGGGTGAGGAGGGTCCAGGGGGGGTTTTGGGGTGTGGGGACCCCCCCAGAGCCCCCCCCCGGGCTCCTCCTCACCTTCCGGAACCGGACCTTGAGGTTGGACTGGCCCAGCTGGGAGTCGTGGGAAAAGGCCTCGTACAGGAGCAGCTCCTGCTCCACGTGCACCTGCACCCCCAAAAATGGGTCAGGGGGGACCCCAAATCACCCCCAAACTGCCCTGAGACCCCTAGATCAGCCACGGGACCCCCAAACTCTCCTCAAATCCCTCTGACCCCCGAATCCCCCCCAATATCCCCCTGAGAGCCCCCACTCCTTGTACAGGAGCAGCTCCTGCTCCACGTGCACCTGAACCCCCCAAAAAATGGGTAGGGGGGGAACCCCAAACTGCCCTGAGACCCCCAGATCAGCCACGGGACCCCCAAACGCCCCCAAACTGCCCCGTGACCCCCAAACCACCCCCAAATCCCCCTGAGCAGTTCCTGTTCCATGTGCACCTGAACCCCAAAAAATGGGTCAGGGGGAGGACCCCAAACTGCCCTGAGACCCCCAGATGAGCTATGGGACCCCCAAACCCCCCCAAATCCCCCTGACAGCCCCCACTGCTCCAACCCCCCCAAATCCCCCTGAGAGCCCCCACCCCTCGTACAGGAGCAGCTCCTGCTCCACGTGCACCTGCACCCCCAAAAACGGGTCAGGGGGGACCCCAAATCACCCAAAACTGCCCTGAGACCCCCAGATCAGCCATGGGACCCCCAAACCCCCCCAAACTGCCCCGTGACCCCCGAACCACCCCCAAATCCCCCTGACAGCCCCCACTCCTTGTACAGGAGCAGCTCCTGCTCCACGTGCACCTGAACCCCCCAAAAACGGGTCAGGGGGGACCCCCAAATCACCCCCAGGACCCCAAATCCCCCCCCATATCCCCCTGACAGCCCCCACTGCTCCAACCCCCCCAAATCCCCCTGACAGCCCCCACCCCTCGTACAGGAGCAGCTCCTGCTCCACGTGCACCTGCACCCCCCAAAAACGGGTCAGGGGGGGGACCCCAAACTGCCCTGAGACCCCCAGATCAGCCACGGGACCCCCAAACCCCCCTAAACTGCCCTGAGACCCCCAGATCAGCCATGGGACCCCCAAACCCTCCCCAAATCCCCCTGACCCCGGAACCACCCCCAAATCCCCCTGAGCCCTCGTACAGGAGCAGCTCCTGCTCCACGTGCACCTGCACCCCAAAAAATGGGTCAGGGGGACCCCCAAAACTGCCCCAGGACCCCCAGATCAACCATGGGACCCCCAAACCCTTCCCAACTCCCCCAGACCCCCAAATCCCCCCCAATATCCCCCTGACAGCCCCCACTCCTTGTACAGGAGCAGCTCCTGCTCCACGTGCACCTGCACCCCAAAAAATGGGTCAGGGGGGACCCCAAATCACCCCCAGGACCCCAAATCCCCCCCCATATCCCCCTGACAGCCCCCACTGCTCCAACCCCCCCCAAATCCCCCTGAGAGCCCCCACACCTCACACAGGAGCAGCTCCTGCTCCACGTGCACCTGCACCCCCAAAAACGGGTCAGGGGGGGGACCCCAAACTGCCCTGGGACCCCCAGAGCAGACATGGGACCCCCAAACCCTCCCCAAATCTCCCTGACCTCCAAATCCCCCCCAATATCCCCCTGAGAGCCCCCACTCCTCGTACAGGAGCAGCTCCTGCTCCACGTGCACCTGAACCCCCCAAAAAATGGGTCAGGGGGGGAACCCCAAACTGCCCTGAGACCCCCAGATCAGCCACGGGACCCCCAAACGCCCCCAAACTGCCCCGTGACCCCCAAACCACCCCCAAATCCCCCTGAGCAGTTCCTGTTCCATGTGCACCTGAACCCCAAAAAATGGGTCAGGGGGAGGACCCCAAACTGCCCTGAGACCCCCAGATGAGCTATGGGACCCCCAAACCCCCCCAAATCCCCCTGACAGCCCCCACTGCTCCAACCCCCCCAAATCCCCCTGACAGCCCCCACCCCTCGTACAGGAGCAGCTCCTGCTCCACGTGCACCTGCACCCCCAAAAAACAGGTCAGGGGGGGACCCCAAACTGCCCTGAGACCCCCAGATCAGCCACGGGACCCCCAAACCCTCCCCAAATCCCCCTGACCCCCGAATCCCCCCCAATATCCCCCTGAGAGCCCCCACACCTCACACAGGAGCAGCTCCTGCTCCACGTGCACCTGCACCCCCAAAAACGGGTCAGGGGGACCCCCAAAACTGCCCTGGGACCCCCAGATCAGCCATGGGACCCCCAAACCCCCCCAAACTGCCCCGTGACCCCCGAACCACCCCCAAATCCCCCTGACAGCCCCCACTCCTTGTACAGGAGCAGCTCCTGCTCCATGTGCACCTGAACCCCCAAAAATGGGTCAGGGGGACCCCCAAATCACCCCCAGGACCCCAAATCCCCCCCCATATCCCCCTGACAGCCCCCACTGCTCCAACCCCCCCAAATCCCCCTGACAGCCCCCACCCCTCACACAGGAGCAGCTCCTGCTCCACGTGCACCTGCACCCCCCAAAAACGGGTCAGGGGGACCCCCAAAACTGCCCTGAGACCCCCAGATCAGCCACGGGACCCCCAAACCCCCCTAAACTGCCCTGAGACCCCCAGATCAGTCACAGGACCCCCAAACCCTCCCCAAGTCCCCCTGACCCCTGAACCACCCCCAAATCCCCCTGAGCCCTCGTACAGGAGCAGCTCCTGCTCCACGTGCACCTGAACCCCCAAAAAATGGGTCAGGGGGGACCCCAAATCACCCCCAGGACCCCCAAACCATCCCCAATATGCCCCTGACAGTCCCCACCCCCTGCACCCCCAGAAACAGGTCAGGGGGGACCCCAAACCACCCAAACTGCCCCGGCACCTCCAGATCAGCCACGGGACCCCCAACCCCTCCCATTCCCACCATTCCCATCATTCCCGTTATCCCATCAGCGGGAACGGTCGGCTCTGTCCCCTCTCCCTCTCCCCATTCCCCCCATTCCCACCATTCCCAGCATTCCCAGATTCCCACCAGCAGGAACGGGCGGCTCTGTCCCCTGTTCCTCTCCCCATTCCCCCCATTCCCACCATTCCCAGCATTCCCAGATTCCCACCAGCAGGAACGGTCGGCTCTGTCCCCTGTTCCTCTCCCCATTCCCACCATTCCCACCACTCCCATCATTCCCAGATTCCCACCAGCAGCAAGGAGCAGCCCTGTCCCCTGTTCCTCTCCCCATTCCCAGCATTCCCACCATTCCCATCACTCCCACCATTCCCGTTATCCCACCAGCAGGAACGGTCAGCTCTGTCCCCCATCCCTCTCCCCATTCCCACCATTCCCACCACTCCCATCATTCCCGTTATCCCACCAGCAGGAACGGTCGGCTCTGCCCCCTCTCCCTCTCCCCATTCCCCCCATTCCCCCCATTCCCCCCATTCCCACCATTCCCATCACTCCCATCATTCCCGTTATCCCACCAGCAGGAACGGTTGGCTCTGCCCCCTTTTCCTCTCCCCATTCCCACCATTCCCATCACTCCCATCATTCCCACCATTCCCAGATTCCCACCAGCAGAAAGGATCAGCCCTGTCCCCCCTCCCTCTCCCCACTCCCACCACTCCCATCACTCCCAGCATTCCCAGCATTCCCGTTATCCCCCCAGCAGCAAGGAGCAGCCCTGTCCCCCCTCCCTCTCCCCATTCCCCCCATTCCCAGCATTCCCAGATTCCCACCAGCAGGAACGGTTGGCTCTGCCCCCTGTCCCTCTCCCCATTCCCACCATTCCCACCATTCCCATCACTCCCATCATTCCCAGATTCCCACCAGCAGAAAGGATCAGCCCTGTCCCCCATCCCTCTCCCCATTCCCATCATTCCCAGCATTCCCACCATTCCCAGATTCCCACCAGCAGGAATGCTCGGCTCTGTCCCCCCTCCCTCTCCCCATTCCCACCATTCCCCCCATTCCCATCACTCCCATCATTCCCAGATTCCCACCAGCAGCAAGGAGCAGCCCTGTCCCCTGTTCCTCTCCCCATTCCCACCATTCCCATCATTCCCATCATTCCCAGATTCCCACCAGCAGGAACGGTTGGCTCTGTCCCCTCTCCCTCTCCCCATCCCTCTCCCCATTCCCACCATTCCCATCATTCCCGTTATCCCTCCAGCAGCAAGGAGCAGCCCTGTCCCCTGTTCCTCTCCCCATTCCCACCATTCCCATCATTCCCACCATTCCCAGATTCCCACCAGCAGGAACGGTCGGCTCTGTCCCCCCTCCCTCTCCCCATTCCCACCATTCCCACCATTCCCACCATTCCCATCACTCCCATCATTCCCGTTATCCCACCAGCCGGAACGGTTGGCTCTGCCCCCTTTTCCTCTCCCCATTCCCACCATTCCCATCACTCCCATCATTCCCATCATTCCCAGATTCCCACCAGCAGGAAGGGTCGGCTCTGTCCCCTGTCCCTCTCCCCATTCCCACCATTCCCACCATTCCCATCATTCCCAGATTCCCACCAGCAGAAAGGAGCAGCCCTGTCCCCCCTCCCTCTCCCCATTCCCACCATTCCCACCATTCCCTTTATTCCCAGCATTCCCACCACTCCCACCATTCCCATTATCCCACCAGCAGGAATGGTCGGCTCTGTCCCCCATCCCTCTCCCCATTCCCACCATTCCCACCATTCCCATCCCTCCCATCATTCCCAGATTCCCACCAGCAGGAATGCTCGGCTCTGTCCCCCATCCCTCTCCCCATTCCCATCACTCCCACCATTCCCAGATTCCCAGATTCCCACCAGCAGGAACGCTCGGCTCTGCCCCCTTTTCCTCTCCCCATTCCCACCATTCCCATCACTCCCACCATTCCCATCATTCCCAGATTCCCACCAGCAGCAAGGGACGGCTCTGTACCCCCTCCCTCTCCCCATTCCCACCATTCCCATCATTCCCAGATTCCCACCAGCAGAAAGGAGCAGCCCTGTCCCTTATTCCTCTCCCCATTCCCACCATTCCCCCCATTCCCACCATTCCCCCCACTCCCATCATTCCCGTTATCCCACCAGCAGAAAGGAGCAGCCCTGTCCCCTGTTCCTCTCCCCATTCCCACCATTCCCCCCACTCCCACCATTCCCAGATTCCCAGCATTCCCACCAGCAGGAAGGGGCGGCTCTGGCGCCGGCCCAGCCCCACGAGCAGCAGCTCCCGCACGTGGGGCAGCTCCCGCTCGCCCCGCTCGTCCTTCCTGGGCTCGGCCGGGGGCTGCCCGAAGGAGCTGTCCACCAGCACCCGCTGCCCCACCGGGAAGTTCTTCACCAGGAACACCAGCCGCCACTCGGGAACCTGGTAGATCTGCGGGAAAGAAAAAAAAAAACAACGGGAATTCCCGCTGGGAATGAATTCCTGGATGAGCGGCACCGGCTCTCCCCGCTCCCGGAGGTCCCGCCCCTGTCCCGCCCCCATCCCGCCCCCATGGGATGCTTCCCACTTCTCCCACGACCATCCCGGTCCCCTTCCCAGTTTCCCTGCCGTGGTCAACTCAGAATCCCACCGGGAATTCCGCCGGGAACAACAGAATTCCCAACAAGCCCCCCACACGCTTCCCACTGCCCTTCCTGGTGCTCCCGCTCCTGTCGCGCTTCCCTGGGACCCTTCCCAGTTTTCCTGCTTCCCTGGGATCCTTCCCACTTCTCCCCTGACCATCCCAGTCCCCTTCCCGGTTTCCCTGCCGTGGTCAGCTCAGAATCCCACCGGGAATTCCGCTGGGAACACCGACACCTCCCAGCCACAATATACTGAGAACTCCCACTGCCCTTCCCAGCACTCCACCCCTTCCCACCCTCCTGGGACTCTTCCCAGTTTTCCCACTGCCCTGGGATCCTTCCCACTTCTCCCATGACCATCCCGGTCCCCTTCCCGGTTTCCCTGCCGTGGTCAGCTCAGAATCCCACCGGGAATTCCGCCGGGTACAACAGAATTCCCAACAAGCCCCCCACACGCTTCCCACTGCCCTTCCTGGTGCTCCCGCTCCTGTCGCGCTTCCCTGGGACCCTTCCCAGTTTTCCTGCTTCCCTGGGATCCTTCCCACTTCTCCCCTGACCATCCCAGTCCCCTTCCCGGTTTCCCTGCCGTGGTCAGCTCAGAATCCCACTGGGAATTCCACCGGGAACATCAACACCGTGCCACTGGCGTTCCCAAGCACCCCACACACTTCCCCTGCTCCCGCTCCTGTCCCGCTTCACTGGGACCCTTCCCAGTTTTCCCACTTCCCTGGGATCCTTCCCACTTCTCCCATGACCATCCCAGTCCCCTTCCCAGTTTCCCTGCCGTGGTCAGCTCAAAATCCCACCGGGAATTCCGCCGGGAACACCGACACTGCAACACAACACACCGAGCGCTCCACATGCTTCCCACTGCCCTTCCCAGTATTCCCACCCCATCCCACCCTCCTGGGACCCTTCCCAGTTTTCCCACTTCTCTGGGATTCTTCCCACTTCTCCCATGACCATCCCGGTCCCCTTCCCAGTTTCCCTGCCGTGGTCAACTCAGAATCCCACCGGGAATTCCGCCGGGAACAACAGAATTCCCAACAAGCCCCCCACACGCTTCCCACTGCCCTTCCTGGTGCTCCCGCTCCTGTCGCGCTTCCCTGGGACCCTTCCCAGTTTTCCTGCTTCCCTGGGATCCTTCCCACTTCTCCCCTGACCATCCCAGTCCCCTTCCCGGTTTCCCTGCCGTGGTCAGCTCAGAATCCCACCGGGAATTCCGCCGGGAACACCGACACCTCCCAGCCACGACATACTGAGAACTCCCACTGCCCTTCCCAGTATTCCCACCCCATCCCACCTCCCTGAGGCCCTTCCTGGTTTTCCCACCAGCTCTTCCCAGCTTTCCCACCACCATCCACCTGGAATTCCACTGGGAATCCCACTGGGAATGTCACCACGTGACGCTGGCGCTGACACGCTCAGCATCCCACACACTTCCCGCTCCCTTTCCCGGTGTTCCCAACCCTGTCCCACTTCCCTGGGATCCTTCCCACTTCTCCCATGACCATCCCAGTCCCCTTCCCAGTTTCCCTGCGGTGGTCAGCTCAGAATCCCACCGGGAATTCCGCTGGGAACACCGACACCTCCCAGCCACAATATACTGAGAACTCCCACTGCCCTTCCCAGCACTCCACCCCTTCCCACCCTCCTGGGACTCTTCTCAGTTTTCCCACTGCCCTGGGATCCTTCCCACTTCTCCCATGACCATCCCGGTCCCCTTCCCAGTTTCCCTGCCGTGGTCAGCTCAGAATCCCACCGGGAATTCCGCCGGGTACAACAGAATTCCCAACAAGCCCCCCACACGCTTCCCACTGCCCTTCCTGGTGCTCCCGCTCCTGTCGCGCTTCCCTGGGACCCTTCCCAGTTTTCCTGCTTCCCTGGGATCCTTCCCACTTCTCCCCTGACCATCCCAGTCCCCTTCCCGGTTTCCCTGCCGTGGTCAGCTCAGAATCCCACCGGGAATTCCGCTGGGAACACCAACACCTCCCAGCCACAATATACTGAGAACTCCCACTGCCCTTCCCAGCACTCCACCCCTTCCCACCCTCCTGGGACTCTTCCCAGTTTTCCCACTGCCCTGGGATCCTTCCCACTTCTCCCCTGACCATCCCAGTCCCCTTCCCAGTTTCCCTGCCACGGTCCACTCAGAATCCCACCGGGAATTCCGCCGGGAACACCGACACCTCCCAGCCACGACATACTGAGAACTCCCACTGCCCTTCCCAGTATTCCCACCCCATCCCACCCTCCTGGGACCCTTCCCAGTTTTCCCACTTCCCTGGGATCCTTCCCACTTCTCCCATGACCATCCCAGTCCCCTTCCCAGTTTCCCTGCTGTGGTCAGCTCAGAATCCCACCAGGAATTCCACCAGGAACACCGACACTGCGCCACGACACACTGAGCACTTCCACTGCCCTTCCCAGTATTCCCACCCCATCCCACCTCCCTCAGCCCCTTCCCGGTCTTCCCACCACCTCTTCCCAGCTTTCCCACCACCACCCACCTGGGAATTCCACTGGGAATCCCACTGGGAACACCCCACCAGCACTCCCAGCCCCGCCACACTGAGCCCCCCTCCCCTGCTCTTCCCGCTCCCCCTCCCCGGCATTCCCGGCATTCCCGGTACCTCCATGTTGCCGTTCTCCCGGGCCAGGACACACCAGTGGGTGGGTTCGGGGCTGTTTTGGGAGGGGTCCCGCTCGGGGGGGCCGGGACGACGCGGCTCCTCCTTGGGGGGGCTGTGCTGGGCCCCCGAGTCCCCGTAGAGCATCTCCTCCTCGTCGTCCACGGAGTCACTGTGACATGGGGGGACACTTGGGGACACCTGGGGACACTGGGGACACCCTGGGGATACTTGGGGACACCCTGGGGATACTTGGGGACACCCTGGGGACACTGGGGACACACCCCGAGGGGGCTGTGCTGGGTCCCTCAGTCCCCGTAGAGCATCTCCTGCTCATCGTCCACGGGGTCACTGGGACATGGGGACACTTGGGGACACCTGGGACACACCCTGGGACACCTGGGGACACCTGGGACATCCTGGGGATACTTGGGGACACCCTGGGGACACTGGGGACACACCCCGAGGGGGCTGTGCTGGGTCCCTCAGTCCCCGTAGAGCATCTCCTGCTCATCGTCCATGGGGTCACTGGGACAGGGGGGGACACTTGGGGACACCTGGGACACACCCTGGGGACACCTGGGACACCCTGGGGACACCTGGGACACCCTGGGGATACTTGGGGACACCCTGGGGACACACCCCGGGGGGGCTGTGCTGGGTCCCTCAGTCCCCGTAGAGCATCTCCTGCTCATCGTCCACGGGGTCCCTGGGACAGGGGGGGACACTTGGGGACACCTGGGGACACACCCTGGGGACACCTGGGACACCCTGGGGATACCTGGGACATCCTGGGGACACTCAGGGGACACCTTGGGGACCCTCTCGTGTGGCACAAGGGGCTTGGGACACCCAGGGGGGCTCATGTGGGGCAGGAGGGGCTGGGGATGCCCTGGAGGGGTTGGGGACACCCTGGGGACAACAGGAGGGATTGGGGACACCCAGGAAGGGTTGGGGACACAATGGGGACAACGGGAGGGGTTGGGGACACCCTGGAAGGGTTGGGGACACAATGGGGACAACGGGAGGGGTTGGGGACACCCGGGAGTGGTTGGGGACACCTGGGAACCCCTGGGGACAACAGGAGGGGTTGGGGACACCCTGGGGACAACAGGAGGGGTTGGGGACAACGGGAGGGGTTGGGGACACCCAGGAGGGGTTGGGGACACCCTGGGGACAATGGGAGGGGTTGGGGACACCCAGGAGGGGTTGGGGACACCGGGAGGGGTTGAGGACACCCGGGACCCCCTGGGGACACCCTGGAGGGGTTGGGGACACCCTGGGGACAACAGGAGGGGTTGGGGACACCCGGGAGGGGTTGGGGACACCCTGGGGACACCTGAGAGGGGTTGGGGACACCTGGGAACCCCTGGGGACAACGGGAGGGGTTGGGGACAATAGGAGGGGTTGGGGACACCCAGGACCCCCTGGGGACACCCAGGAGGGGTTGGGGACACCCTGGGGACAACAGGAGGGATTGGGGACACCCAGGAAGGGTTGAGGACACCCTGGGGACAACAGGAGGGGATGGGGACACCCGGGAGGGGTTGGGGACACCCTGGGGACAACAGGAGGGATTGGGGACACCCGGGAGGGGTTGGGGACACCCGGGAGGGGTTGGGGCCACCCGAGGGGTCCCTGTCACCCACCTGAGGTCCTGGATGAGGGTCTCGGCCTCGGCGTGGGGTCGGGGCGGGGGGTCCTCGCGGGGGATGCGGCTCTCGGTGGTGAACATCCCGCTGAGATCCCGGTACAGGCACAGGGCGGTGACCCGGGATTGCTGCCATGGGAATGGGAATATGGGAATGGGAATGGGAATGGGAATATGGGAATGGGAATGGGAACATCCCGCTGAGATCCCGGTACAGGCACAGGGCGGTGACCCGGGATTGCTGCAATGGGAATATGGGAATGGGAATGGGAACATCCCACTGAGATCCCGGTACAGGCACAGGGCTGTCACCTGGGATTGCTGCAATGGGAATATGGGAATGGGAATGGGAATATGGGAATGGGAATATGGGAATGGGAACATCCTGCTGAGATCCCGGTACAGGTACAGGGCGGTGACCCGGGATTGCTGGAATGGGAATGGGAATATGGGAATGGGAATGGGAACATGGGAATATGGGAATGGGAATGGGAACATCCCGCTGAGATCCCGGTACAGGCACAGGGCGGTGACCCGGGATTGCTGCAATGGGAATATGGGAATGGGAACATCCCTGGGGATTGCTGCAATGGGAATGGGAATGGGAATGGGAATGGGAATGGGAATGGGAATGGGAACATCCCGCTGAGATCCCGGTACAGGCACAGGGCAGTGACCCGGGATTGCTGGAATGGGAATGGGAATATGGGAATGGGAATGGGAATATGGGAATGGGAATGGGAACATCCCGCTGAGATCCAGGTACAGGCACAGGGCGGTGACCCGGGATTGCTGGAATGGGAATATGGGAATGGGAACATGGGAATATGGGAATGGGAACATCCCGCTGAGATCCCGGTACAGGCACAGGGCTGTGACCCGGGATTGCTGGAACGGGAATGGGAATATGGGAATGGGAATATGGGAATGGGAATATGGGAATGGGAACATCCCGCTGAGATCCCGGTACAGGCACAGGGCTGTCACCCGGGATTGCTGCAATGGGAATGGGAATGGGAATATGAGAATGGGAATGGGAATGGGAATATGGGAATGGGAACATCCCGCTGAGATCCCGGTACAGGCACAGGGCTGTGACCCGGGATTGCTGGAACGGGAATGGGAATATGGGAATGGGAATGGGAACATCCCACTGGAATGGGAATGGGAATATGGGAATGGGAATGGGAACATCCCGCTGAGATCCCGGTACAGGCACAGGGCTGTCACTAGGATTGCTGGAATGGGAATGGGAATACGGGAATGGGAATATGGGAATGGGAATATGGGAATGGGAATGGGAATGGGAACATCCCGCTGAGATCCCGGTACAGGCACAGGGCTGTCACCCGGGATTGCTGCAATGGGAATATGGGAATGGGAATGGGAATATGGGAATGGGAATATGGGAATGGGAACATCCCACTGAGATCCCGGTACAGGCACAGGGCTGTCACCCGGGATTGCTGGAATGGGAATGGGAAATATGGGAATGGGAATGGGAACATCCCACTGAGATCCCAGTACAGGCACAGGGCTGTCACCCGGGATTGCTGGAATGGGAATGGGAATGGGAATGGGAATATGGGAATGGGAACATCCCGCTGAGATCCTGGTACAGGCACAGGGCGGTGACCCGGGATTGCTGCAATGGGAATGGGAATGGGAATATGGGAATGGGAATGGGAACATCCCACTGAGATCCCGGTACAGGCACAGGGCTGTGACCCGGGATTGCTGCAATGGGAATGGGAATGGGAATATGGGAATGGGAATGGGAATGGGAATATGGGAATGGGAACATCCCGCTGAGATCCCGGTACAGGCACAGGGCTGTCACCCGGGATTGCTGGAACGGGAATGGGAATGGGAACATGGGAATATGGGAATGGGAACATCCCACTGAGATCCCGGTACAGGCACAGGGCTGTCACTGGGATTGCTGCAATGGGAATGGGAATATGGGAATGGGAATATGGGAATGGAAATGGGAACATCCCTGGGGATTGCTGGAATGGGAATGGGAATGGGAATATGGGAATGGGAATATGGGAATGGGAACATCCCGCTGAGATCCCGGTACAGGCACAGGGCGGTGACCCGGGATTGCTGGAACAGGAATGGGAATATGGGAATGGGAATGGGAACATCCCGCTGAGATCCCGGTACAGGCACAGGGCTGTCACTGGGATTGCTGGAACGGGAATGGGAATGGGAATGGGAATGGGAATGGGAATGGGAACGGGAACATCCCTGGGGATTGCTGGAATGGGAATGGGAACATCCCTGGGGACACCCCATGAGGGCTCACATGGGGCACAGGGGGGACTGTTGGGGACAGTTGGGGACATTCGCGTGTGACACGGGAGTTGGGGACATTGGGGACACAGGTGACACATGTGACACGGGGGTTTGGGGACACAGGTGACACGTGTGACACGGGGGGTCTCAGCAGGGCCAGGTGGGGATTTAAGGACGATTGGGACACTCAGGTGTGACACGGGGGGGTGGGGACATTGGGGACACAGGTGCCACTCACGTGTGACACGGGGGGTCTCAGCAGGGCCAGGTGGGGGTTGGGGACATTGGGGACACTCAGGTGTGACACGGGGGGTTGGGGACATTGGGGACAGAGGCGACACTCGTGTGACACAGGGGGTTGGGGACATTGGGGACACTCAGGTGGGACACGGGGGTGTGGGGACATTGGGGACAGAGGCGACACTCATGTGTGACACAGGGGGTTGGGGACATTGGGGACACTCAGGTGGGACACGGGGGGTCTGGTCAGGGCCAGGTGGGGGTTTGGGGACATTGGGGACACTCAGGTGTAACACGGGGGGTTGGGGACACTCCCGTGTGACACGGGGGGTCTGGTCAGGGCCAGGCAGGGGTTGGGGACATTGGGGACACAGGTGACACTCCCGTGTGACACGGAGGGCCTGGTCAGGGCCAGGCAGGGTTGGGGACATTTGGGACACTGGGGACACTCACGTGTGACACGGGGGGTCTGGTCAGGGCCAGGCAAGGGCTTGGGGACACTGGGGACACTCACATGTGACACGGGGGGCCTGGTCAGGGCCAGGTGGGGGTTTGGGGACATTGGGGACACAGGTGCCACTCACATGTGACACGGGGAGTCTCAGCAGGGCCAGGTGTGGTTTGGGGACATTGGGGACACTCAGGTGTGACACGGGGGGCCTGGTCAGGGCCAGGGGGGGTTTGGGGACACTGGGGACACTCATGTGTGACACAGGGGTTGGGGACATTGGGGACATTGGGGACACTGAGGTGTGACACGGGGGGCCTGGTCAGGGCCAGGGGGGTTTGGGGACACTGGGGACACTCATGTGTGACACAGGGGTTGGGGACATTGGGGACATTGGGGACACTGAGGTGTGACACGGGGGGCCTGGTCAGGGCCAGGTGGGGGTTTGGGGACATTGGGGACACTCAGGTGTGACACGGGGGGCCTGGTCAGGGCCGGGGGGGGTTGGGGACATTGGGGACACTCACGTGTGACACGGGGGGCCTGGTCAGGGCCGGGGGGGGTTGGGGACATTGGGGACACTCAGGTGTGACACGGGGGGTTGGGGACATTGGGGACACTCAGGTGTGACACGGGGGTTGGGGACATTGGGGACATTGGGGACACTGAGGTGTGACACGGGGGGCCTGGTCAGGGCCAGGTGGGGGTTGGGGACATTGGGGACACTCACATGTGACACGGGGGGCCTGGTCAGGGCCGGGGGGGGTTGGGGACATTGGGGACACTCAGGTGTGACACGGGGGGTTGGGGACACTCACGTGTGACACGGGGGGCCTGGTCAGGGCCAGGGGGGGGTTTGGGGACACAGGTGGCACTCACATGTGACACGGGGGGCCTGGTGAGGGCCAGGTGGGGTTGGGGACATTGGGGACACTCAGGTGTGACACGGGGGTTGGGGACATAGGGGACATTGGGGAAACTCACGTGTGACACGGGGGGCCTGGTGAAGGCCAGGCGGGGTTTGGGGACACAGGTGACACTCAGGTGTGACACAGGGGGCCTGGTCAGGGCCAGGCGGGGCTTTGGGGACATTGGGGACACTCAGGTGTGACACAGGGGGTTGGGGACACTCGTGTGTGACACGGGGGTTTGGGGACATTGGGGACACTCAGGTGTGACACGGGGGGTTGGGGACACTCAGGTGTGACACGGGGGGTCTCAGCAGGGCCAGGCGGGGGTTGGGGACATTGGGGACATTGGGGACACTCAGGTGTGACACGGGACATTGGGGACACTCACGTGTGACACGGGGGGCCTGGTCAGGGCCAGGCAGGGGTTTGGGGACACTGGGGACACTCAGGTGTGACACGGGGGTTTGGGGACACTCAGGTGTGACACGGGGGGTTGGGGACACTCACGTGTGACACGGGGGGCCTGGTCAGGGCCAGGGGGGGTTGGGGACATTGGGGACACTCAGGTGTGACACGGGGGGTTGGGGACATTCCCGTGTGACACGGGGGGCCTGGTCAGGGCCAGGGGGGATTTGGGGACATTGGGGACACAGGTGGCACTCACATGTGACACGGGGGGTCTCAGCAGGGCCAGGTGGGGGTTGGGGACATTGGGGACACTCAGGTGTGACACAGGGGGTTGGGGACATTGGGGACAGAGGCGACACTCGTGTGACACAGGGGGTTGGGGACATTGGGGACACTCAGGTGTGACACAGGGGGTTGGGGACACTCACATGTGACACGGGGGGCCTGGTCAGGGCCAGGGGGGGTTTGGGGACACAGGTGACACTCACATGTGACACGGGGGGCCTGGTGAGGGCCAGGCGGGGGGCGCGGCCGCCGTAGGTGTCCCCCTTGAGGGTGAAGGTGGCCAGGTGGCCCTCGGCGCTGAGCAGGACCCCGAAGGGATCGGCCACCGCGCAGTGAACGATCGGGGCCCCCAGATCCACCGGCACGAAGTGCAGCTGAGTCACTGCACAGGGGACAGGGGGTCACTGTCACCCACCCTGTCACCCCCTGTGTCACCCCCAGTGTCACCCACCACCCTCCTGCAGCTGAGTCACTGCACAGGGGACAGGGGGGGACAATGACACCCACCCTGTCACACCCTGTGTCACCCCCTGTGTCACCCACCACCCTCCTGCAGCTGAGTCACTGCACAGGGGACAGGGGGGCAATGTCACCCACCCTGTCACCACCTGTGTCACCCCCTGTGTCACCCACCCCCTCCTGTAGGTGTGTCACTGCACAGGGGACAGGGGGGGACAATGACACCCACCCAGTCACCTCCTGTGTCACCCACCCCTCTCTGTGTCACTGCACAGGGGACAGGGGGGCACTGTCACCCACCCTGTCACCACCTGTGTCGCCCACCCCTCTCTGTGTCACTGGGGAGGGGACGGGGGGCAGTGTCACCCACCCTGTCACCCCCAGTGTCACCCACCACCCTCCTGCAGCTGTGTCACTGCACAGGGGACAGGGGGGCACGGGGGGGTCACTGTCACCCCCTGTGTCACCCCCAGTGTCACCCACCACCCTCCTGTAGGTGTGTCACTGCACAGGGGACAGGGGGGCACGGGGGGTCACTGTCACCCCCTGTGTCACCCCCAGTGTCACCCACCCCTCTCTGTGTCACTGCACAGGGGACGGGGGGGACAATGCCACCCACCCTGTCACCACCTGTGTCACCCCCAGTGTCACCCACCACCCTCCTGTAGGTGTGTCACTGCACAGGGGACAGGGGGGCACTGTCACCCACCCTGTCACCCCCTGTGTCACCCACCCCTCTCTGTGTCACTGCACAGGGGACAGGGGGGCACTGTCACCCACCCTGTCACCCCCTGTGTCACCCACCCCTCTCTGTGTCACTGCAGAGGGGACACGGGGGCAATGTCACCCCCAGTGTCACCCCCTGTGTCACCCCCTGTGTCACCCACCACCCTCCTGCAGCTGAGTCACTGCACAGGGGACAGGGGGGGACAATGACACCCACCCAGTCACCTCCTGTGTCACCCACCCCTCTCTGTGTCACTGCACAGGGGACAGGGGGGCACTGTCACCCACCCTGTCACGCCCTGTGTCACCCACCCCTCTCTGTGTCACTGGGGAGGGGACGGGGGGCAGTGTCACCCACCCTGTCACCCCCAGTGTCACCCACCACCCTCCTGCAGCTGTGTCACTGCACAGGGGACAGGGGGGCACTTGGGGTCACTGTCATACACCCTGTCACCTCCAGTGTCACCCACCTCCCTGTAGGTGTGTCACTGCACAGGGGACACGGGGGCAATGTCACCCACCCTGTCACCCCCTGTGTCACCCACCCCTCTCTGTGTCACTGGGGAGGGGACAGGGGGTCAATACCACCCACCCCGTCACCCCCAGTGTCACCCACCCCTCTCTGTGTCACTGGGGAGGGGACAGGGGGGACAGTGTCACCCACCCTGTCGCCCCCTGTGTCACCCCCAGTGTCACCCACCCCCCTCCTGTAGGTGTGTCACTGTGGGGGCACTGCCACCCACCCCGTCACCCCTCATGTCACCCCCCCGTGTGTCACCTCCCTCCCTCCAGCAGCCAGGTGTCCCCAGATGTGTCCCCAGGTGTGTCCCCAGGTGTGTCCCACGTCCCCAGGTGTCCCCAGGTGTCCCCAGATGTGTCCCCAGGTGTGTCCCCAGGTGTGTCCCACGTCCCCAGGTGTCCCCAGGTGTGTCCCCAGGTGTCCCCCCAGGTGTCCCCAGGTGTCCCCAGGTGTGTCCCATGTCCCCAGGTGTGTCCCAGGTGTGTCCCAGGTGTGACCCACCTCCCTCGAGCAGCCTGAGCCCCAGGGGTGACACCTGCACGATGGACTGGCCCTCCCCCAGGTGTGTCCCAGGTGTCCCCAGGTGTGTCCCCAGGTGTGTCCCATGTCCCCAGGTGTGTCCCAGGTGTGTCCCATGTCCCCAGGTGTGTCCCCAGGTGTCCCTAGGTGTGACCCCAGGTGTGACCCACCTCCCTCGAGCAGCCTGAGCCCCAGGGGTGACACCTGCATGATGTACTGGCCCTCCCCCAGGTGTGTCCCAGGTGTCCCCAGGTGTGTCCCATGTCCCCAGGTGTGTCCCCAGGTGTGTCCCAGGTGTGTCCCATATCCCCAGGTGTCCCCAGGTGTCCCCAGGTGTGTCCCCAGGTGTGTCCCATGTCCCAGGTGTGTCCCCAGGTGTGTCCCATGTCCCCAGGTGTCCCCAGGTGTGTCCCCAGGTGTGTCCCCAGGTGTGACTCACCTCCCTCGAGCAGCCTGAGCCCCAGGGGTGACACCTGCACGATGTACTGGCCCTCCCCCAGGTGTGTCCCCAGGTGTCCCCAGGTGTGTCCCATGTCCCCAGGTGTCCCCAGGTGTGTCCCCAGGTGTGACCCACCTCCCTCGAGCAGCCTGAGCCCCAGGGGTGACACCTGCACGATGTACTGGCCCTCCCCCAGGTTCCCGGCGAACACGGTGGGTCCCTGGGTGGCGAAGCCGCTCGTGTCCAGCTCCAGGATCTCCTGCCCCGTCTGCAGGATCTGGGGGGACATCGGGGACATCAGGGGACATCAGGGACATGGGGGGACATCAGGGACATTGTGGGACACGGCACCCAGGTGAGCCCCCCACCCTGGGCACTGTCCCTGGGGATACAGTGGGTGGGACTGACCCACCTCCACCCCCTGGAGATGCCCCTGTCCCTGTGTCCCCTGTCCCTGTGTCCCCTGTCCCCCTGTCCCCTGTCCTCTGTCCCTGTGTTCCTGTCCCCTGTCCCCTGTCCCTGTGTCCCTGTCCCCTCACCACGGTGGAATCCTCCCTGCTGAGGATGAGGAACCCGTGTCCCTGTGTCCCCTGTCCCTGTCCCCAGTCCCGGTGTCCTCTGTCCCTGTGTCCCCTGTCCCTGTGTCCCCTGTCCCTGTGTCCCCTGTCCCTGTGTCCCTGTCCCCTGTCCCTGTGCCCCTGTCCCCTGTCCCTGTCCCTGTCCTCTCACCATGGTGGAGTCCTCCCTGCTGAGGATGAGGAACCCCTGTCCCCTGTCCCATGTCCCTGTGTCCCCTGTCCCTGTGTTCCTGTCCCTGTCCCCTGTCCCTGTGTCCCCTGTCCCTGTCCCTGTGTCCCCTGTCCCCCTGTCCCTGTCCCCTCACCATGGTGGTGTCCTCCCTGCTGAGGATGAGGAACCCGTGTCCCTGTGTCCCCTGTCCCCCTGTCCCCCTGTCCCTGTCCCCTCACCATGGTGGAGTCCTCCCTGCTGAGGATGAGGAACCCGTGTCCCCTGTCCCTGTGTCCCCTGTGCCCTGTCCCTGTGTCTCCTGTCCCCTGTCCCTGTCCCTGTGTCTCCTGTCCCCTCACCATGGTGGAGTCCTCCCTGCTGAGGATGAGGAACCCGTGTCCCCTGTCCCCTGTCTCTGTGTTCCTGTCCCTGTCCCCTGTCCCCTGTCCCTGTGTCCCCTGTCCCTGTGTTCCTCTCCCTGTGTCCCCTGTCCCCTGTCCCTGTGTCCCCTGTGCCCTCACCATGGTGGAGTCCTCCCTGCTCAGGATGAGGAACCCGTGTCCCTGTGTTCCCTGTCCCTGTGTCCCCTGTCCCTGTGTTCCTGTCCCTGTCCCCTGTCCCTGTGTCCCCTGTCCCTGTGTCCCTGTCCCTGCCCCCTGTCCCTGTGTCCCCTGTCTCTGTCCCTGTGTCCCCTGTCTCTGTCCCTGTGTCCCCTGTCCCCTGTCCCTGTGTCCCCTGTCCCTGTGTCCCCTGTCCCTGTGTCCCTGTGCCCTCACCATGGTGGAGTCCTCCCTGCTCAGGATGAGGAACCCCTGTCCCTGTGTCCCCTGTCCCTGTGTCCCCTGTCCCTGTGTCCCCTGTCCCCTCACCATGGTGGAGTCCTCCCTGCTCAGGATGAGGAACCCCTGTCCCTGTGTCCCCTGTCCCTGTGTCCCCTGTCCCTGTGTCCCTGTCCCTGTGTCCCTGCGTCCCCTGTCCCTGTGTCCCCTGTCCCTGTGTCCCCTGTCCCTGTCCCCTGTCCCCTGTCCCTGTGTCCCCTGTCCCCTCACCATGGTGGAGTCCTCCCTGCTGAGGATGAGGAACCTGTGTCCCTGTGTCCCCTGTCCCTGTGTCCCCTGTCCCCTGTCCCTGTGTTCCCTGTCCCTGTGTCCCCTGTCCCTGTCCCCTCACCATGGTGGAGTCCTCCCTGCTGAGGATGAGGAACCCGTGTCCCTGTCACTGTCCCTGTGTCCCTGTCCCTGTGTCCTCACCATGGTGGAGTCCTCCCTGCTGAGGATGAGGAACCCGTGTCCCTGTCCCCTGTCCCCTGTCCCTGTGTCCCTGTCCCTGTCCCCTCACCATGGTGGAGTCCTCCCTGCTGAGGATGAGGAACCCCTGTCCCTGTCACTGTCCCTGTGTCCCTGTCCCTGTGCCCTCACCATGGTGGAGTCCTCCCTGCTGAGGATGAGGAACCCCTGTCCCTGTCACTGTCCCTGTGTCCCTGTCCCTGTGCCCTCACCATGGTGGAGTCCTCCCTGCTGAGGATGAGGAACCCGTGTCTCTGTCCGTCCTCCTCGGAACTTTCCGGAGCCGGCGCTGTCTCCGTGTCCGAGCTGGCCCCCGGCGCCGCCTCCGCCTGTGGGGAGGGACCAGAGGGGGGGTGAGGACGTGGGGGGGACATGGGGGGGACACGGGGCTGGGGGGACAGGCAGACATGGGACAGGGAGACACGGGGGGACACAGGAATGGGGGGACATGGGGCTGGGAGGACAGGCAGACGTGGGACAGGGGGACATGGATAGGGGGACATGGATGGGGGGACAATGGGGGACACAGGAATGGGGGGACATGGGGACACTGGGATGGGAGGACAGGCAGACATGGATGGGGGGACATGGGGGGGGACATGGGGGGGGACATGGGGGGACACGGGGACACAGGAATGGGGGGACACTGGGATGGGAGGACAGGTAGACATGGGACAGGGGGACATGGATAGGGGGACAATGGGGGACACAGGAATGGGGGACAGGCAGACATGGGACAGGGGGACATGGGAGGGGACACAGGAATGGGGGACAGGCAGACATGGGACAGGGGGACATGGGAGGGGACACAGGAATGGGGGGACACCGGGATGGGAGAACAGGCAGACATGGGACAGGGGGACATGGGGGGGACATGGGGGGACACCAGGATGGGAGAACAGGCAGACATGGATGGGGGGACATGGGGGGGACAGGGGGGGACACAGGAATGGGGGGACACTGGGATGGGAGGACAGGCAGACACAAGACAGGGGGACATGGATAGGGGGACATGGGGGACACAGGAATGGGGGGACACAGGGACACTGGGAGGGGAGGACAGGCAGACATGGATGGGGGGACATGGGGGACACAGGAATGGTGGGACAGGGGGACATGGGGGGACACAGGAATGGGGGGACAGGGGGACATGGGGGGACACAGGAATGGTGGGACAGGGGGACATGGGGGGACACAGGAATGGGGGGACACGGGGACAGGGACACAGGGGGACATGGATGGGGGAACATGGGGATATGGGGAGGGAGGACAGGAGGACACAGCACAGGGGGATGTGGAGACACGGGATGGGGGGACATGGGAGGGGACACAGGAATGGGGGGACATGGGGGACACACCGGGATGGGAGAACACCGGGTTGGGAGGACAGGCAGACATGGGACAGGGGGACATGGGAGGGGACACAGGAATGGGGGGACATGGGGTTGGGAGGACAGGCAGACATGGGACAGGGGGACATGGATGGGGGGACAATGGGGGACACAGGAATGGTGGGACACGGGGACACACCGGGATGGGAGAACAACAGGTTGGAGGACAGGTAGACATGGATGGGGTAACATGGGGGGGGGACAATGGGGGGACACAGGAATGGGGGGACATGGGGACACTGGGCTGGGAGAACAGGCAGACATGGGACAGGGGGACATGGGGGGACAATGGGGGACACGGGGACACTGGGCTGGGAGAACACCAGGCTGGAAGGACAGGCAGACATGGGACAGGGGGACATAGGAGGGGACACAGGAATGGGGGGACATGGGGGACACTGGTATGGGAGAACACCGGGCTGGGAGGACAGGCAGACATGGATGGGGGGACAAGGGGGGCAATGGGGGACACAGGAATGGGGGGACACTGGGATGGGAGAACAGGCAGACATGGATGGGGGGACATGGGGGGACACGGGGGGACACAGGAATGGGGGGACATGGGGACACCAGGATGGGAGAACAACAGGATGGGAGGACAGGCAGACATGGGACGGGAGACATGGGGGGGACATGGGGGGACACCAGGATGGGAGAACACTAGGATGGGAGGACAGGCAGACATGGGACGGGAGACATGGGGGGGACAATGGGGGACACAGGAATGGGGGGACACTGGGATGGGAGAACAGGCAGACATGGGACAGGGGGACATGGGGGGACACGGGGGGACACAGGAATGGGGGGACATGGGGACACCAGGATGGGAGAACACCAGGATGGGAGGACAGGCAGACATGGGACGGGAGACATGGGGGGGACAATGGGGGACACAGGAATGGGGGGACACTGGGATGGGAGGACAGGCAGACATGGATGGGGGACATGGGGGGACATGGGGGGACACAGGAATGGGGGGACACGGGGACAGGGACACACGGGGACATGGGAGGGGGAACATGGGGATACGGGGAGGGAGGACAGGAGGACACAGGACAGGGGGACACGAGGACACGGGATGGGGGTCGCAGGGAAGGGAGGTCACAGGGATGAGGGACACAGGGACAGGGGGACACAGGGACAGGGGGATGAGGGGACACAGGGTGGCAGGGACACGGGAGAACAGGACAGGGGGACAGGGGGACACGGGGACAGGGGAGGGGACATGGGGGGGACACAGGGATGGGGGGACATGGGGACACCAGGATGGGAGAACACTGGGCTGGGAGGACAGGCAGACATGGGACAGGGGGACATGGGAAGGGACACAGGGACAGGGGGACAGGGGATGGGAGCACACGGGGATGGGGACATGAGGGGACAGGGGGAACATGGGGACACAGGGATGGGGGGATACAGGGATGGGGACATGAGGGGACATGGGGACAGGGGGACAGGGGTTGGGGGGACACAGGGAAGGGGACACGAGGGGACACGGGGACAGGGGGATGGGAGCACACGGGGAGGGGGACATGAGGGGACACAGGGACAGGGGGACATGGGGGTGGGAGCACATAGGGATGGGGACATGAGGGGACAGGGGGACAGGGGTTGGGGGAACACAGGGATGGGGACATGAGAGGACAGGGGGACAGGGGGATGGGATCACACAGGGATGGGGACACGGGGACACGGGGACAGGGGGACACAGGGATGGGAGGACAGGCAGACATGGGACAGGGGGACATGAGGGGACACGGGGACAGGGGGAGAGGGGTTGGGGGGACACAGGGATGGGGACATGGGGGGACACGGGGACACGGGGACAGGGGATGGGAGCACACAGGGATGGGGACATGAGGGGACAGGGGGAACATGGGGACACAGGGATGGGGGGATACAGGGATGGGGACATGAGGGGACATGGGGACACGGGGACACGGGGACAGGGGTTGGGGGGACACAGGGAAGGGGACACGAGGGGACACGGGGACAGGGGGACACGGGGATGGGGACATGAGGGGACAGGGGGACAGGGGTTGGGGACATGAGGGGACACGGGGACAGGGGGACAGGGGATGGGAGCACATGGGGATGGGGACATGAGGGGACACAGGGACAGGGGTTGAGGGGACACGGGGAGGGGGACATGAGGGGACATGGGGACACGGGGACAGAGGTTGGGAGGACACAGGAAAGGGGACACAAGGGGACACGGGGACAGGGGATGGGAGCACATGGGGATGGGGACATGAAGGGACAGGGGGAACATGGGGACACAGGGATGGGGACATGAGGGGACACAGGGACAGGGGGACATGGGGGTGGGAGCACATAGGGATGGGGACATGAGGGGACACGGGGACAGGGGTTGGGAGGACACAGGGAAGGGGACACGAGGGGACACGGGGACAGGGGGACACGGGGATGGGAGCACACGGGGATGGGGACATGAGGGGTCAGGGGGAGAGGGGTTGGGGGGACACGGGGAGGGGGACATGAGGGGACAGGGGTTGGGGGGACACGGGGAGGGGTCCCACGGCCCCCCCAGCCCCACCTGGTCCCGCGGGGGGGGCGCGGTGACCGTCCACATGTCGTAACAGCCGGGCAGCTCGAAGGTCGTCACCACCTGCGGCCGGATACTGCGCTGGGGACACGGACAGAGGGACACGGGTCACGGGGGGACAGGGGGACAGCCCTCAGGGGGTGGGGGCTGCCCCAGAGTGCTGGGGACAGGGACAGAGGGACACGGGTCACGGGGGGACAGGGGGACAGCACTCATGGGACACGGGGACAGAGGGACACGGGTCACTGGGGGGACAGGGGGACAGCACTCATGGGACACGGGGACAGAGGGACACGGGTCACTGGGGGGACAGGGGGACAGCACTCATGGGACACGGGGACAGAGGGACACGGGTCACTGGGGGGACAGGGGGACACCATCGGGGGGTGGGGGCTGCCCCAGAGCACTGGGGACAGGGGGACAGGGACACGGGTCATGGGGGGACAGGGGGACAGCCCTCATGGGACACCGGGACAGAGGGACACGGGTCATGGGGGGGACAGGGGGACAGTCATTGGAGTGGGGGCTGTCCCAGAGCACTGGGGACATGGGGACAAGGACAGGGGTCATGGGGGGGACAGGGGAACAGCCCTCAGGGGGTGGGGGCTGCCCCAGAGCACTGGGGACATGGGGACAGGGACATGGGGGGACAGTCATTGGGGTGGGGGCTGCCCCAGAGTGCTGGGGTCATGGACAGAGGGACACAGGTCACTAGGGGGGACAGTCATTGGGGTGGGGGCTGTCCCAGAGCACTGGGGACATGGGGACAGAGACACGGGTCACTGGGGGGACAGTCATTGGGGTGGGGGCTGTCCCAGAGCACTGGGGACATGGGGACAAGGACAGGGGTCATGGGGGGGACAGGGGAACAGCCCTCAGGGGGTGGGGGCTGCCCCAGAGTGCTGGGGACACGGACAGAGGGACACGGGTCATGGGGGGACAGGGGGACAGCCCTAAGGGGGTAAGGGTTGCCCCAGGGTTGGGGACATGGACAGAGGGACACGGGTCACTGGGGGACAGGGGGACAGCCCTTAGGGGTGGGGGCTGTCCCAGAGTGCTGGGGACATGGGGACAGGGACACAGGTCACTGGGGGGACAGTCCTCAGGGGGTGGGGGCTGTCCCAGGGCTGGGGACATGGGTCACTGGGGGGACAGGGGGACAGTCCTCAGGGGGTGGGGGCTGTCCCAGAGTGCTGGGGTCATGGACAGAGGGACACAGGTCACTGGGGGGGACAGTCATTGGGGTGGGGGTTGTCCCAGAGCACTGGGACACGGGGACAGGGACATGGGTCATGGGGGGACAGGGGGACAGTCATTGGGGTGGGGGCTGCCCCGGAGCGCTGGGGACATGGGGACAGAGGGACACGGGTCATGGGGGGACAGGGGGACAGCCCTCATGGGACACCGGGACAGAGGGACACGGGTCACGGGGGGGACAGGGGGACAGTCATTGGAGTGGGGGCTGTCCCAGAGCGCTGGGGACATGGGGACAGGGACATGGGTCACTGGGGGGACAGGCGGACAGCCCTCGGGGGGTGGGGGCTGCCCCAGAGCACTGGGGACAGGGGGACAGGGACAGAGGGACACGGGTCACTGGGGGGACAGGGGGACAGTCACTGGGGTGGGGGCTGTCCCAGAGCACTGGGGACACGGGGACAGGGACACGGGTCATGGGGGGACAGGGGGACTGCCCTCAGGGGGTGGGGGCTGTCCCAGAGCGCTGGGGACATGGGGACAGGGACAGGGGTCATGGGGGGACAGGGGGACAGTCATTGGGGGGTGGGGGCTGTCCCAGAGCATGGGGACAGGGACAGAGGGACACGGGTCATGGGGGGACAGGGGGACAGCCCTAAGGGGGTGGGGGCTGTCCCAGAGCGCTGGGGACACGGGGACAGGGACAGGGGTCACTGGGGGGACAGGGGGACAGTCATTGGGGTGGGGGCTGTCCCAGAGCACTGGGGACAGGGACAGAGGGACACGGGTCATGGGGGGACAGGGGGACAGCACTCAGGGGGTGGGGGCTGTCCCGGAGCACTGGGGACACGGGGACACAGGGACACGGGTCATGGGGGGGACAGGGGGACAGCCCTAAGGGGGTGGGGGCTGTCCCAGAGCGCTGGGGACACGGGGACAGGGACAGGGGTCACTGGGGGGACAGGGGGACAGTCATTGGGGTGGGGGCTGCCCCAGAGTGCTGGGGACAGGGACATGGGGACAGGGACATGGGTTACAGGGGGGACAGGGGGACAGTCATTGGGGTGGGGGCTGTCCCAGAGCACTGGGGACATGGGGACAGGGGTCATGTGGGATGGCCTTCAGGGGGTGGGGGCTGTCCCAGGGCTGGGGACATGGGGACAGGGACACGGGTCACTGGGGGGACAGTCATTGGGGTGGGGGTCTGTCTCAGGGCTGGGGACATGGGAACAGGGACACGGGTCACTGGGGGGGGACAGTCATTGGGGAGGGGGCTGTCCCAGAGCACTGGGGTCATGGACAGAGGGACACAGGTCATGGGGGGACAGGGGGACAACCCTCAGGGGGTGGGGGGCTGTACCAGGGTTGGGGACATGGACAGAGGGACAGAGGTCACAGGGGGACAGCCCTCAGGGGTGGGGGCTGTCCCAGGGCTGGGGACATGGGGACAGGGACACGGGTCACTGGGGGGACAGGGGGGACAACCCTCAGGGGGTGGGGGGTTGTACCAGGGTTGGGGACATGGACAGAGGGACAGAGGTCACAGGGGGACAGCCCTCAGGGGTGGGGGCTGTCCCAGGGCTGGGGACATGGGGACAGGGACACGGGTCACTGGGGGGACAGGGGGGACAACCCTCAGGGGGTGGGGGCTGTCCCAGAGTGCTGGGGACATGGGGACAGGGACACGGGTCACTGGGGGGACAGTCATTGGGGTGGGGGCTGTCCCAGGGCTGGGGACATGGGTCACTGGGGGGACAGGGGGACAGCCCTCAGGGGGTGGGGGCTGCCCCAGAGTGCTGGGGACATGGGGACAGGGACACGGGGGGACAGTCATTGGGGTGGGGGCTGCCCCACAGCACTGGGGACACGGGGACAGGGACAGGGGTCACTGGGGGGACAGGGGGACAGTCATTGGGGTGGGGGCTGCCCCAGGCCATGGACAGAGGGGGGGGACAGCCCTAAGGGGTGGGGGCTGCCCCAGGGTTGGGGACAGGGGTGACAGCAGTCGGGGGAAGCTGCCCCATAGGGTTGGGGCCAGCGGTCGGGGGGGGGCTGCCCTATAGAGCTGGGGGGTCCGGGGGGGGCTGTGCCCCAAGGGGACGGGGCCTGCCCCACGGAACTGGGGGGGGCTGTAGCTGGGGGGCTGCCCCGTGGGTGGGGGGCTGTGGCTGGGGGGTACAGGGGTGATGGGGGGCTGCCCCATAGCTGGGGGGTACAGGTGGTGATGGGGGGTACAGGTGGTGATGGGGGGCTGTAGCTGGGGGGTACAGGGGTGATGGGGGGTACAGGGGGTGATGGGGGGCTGTAGCTGGGGGGTACAGGGGTGATGGGGGGTACAGGGGGTGATGGGGGCACAGGGGTGTCAGGGGGGTTGTAGCTGGGGGGTACAGGGGTGATGGGGGGTACAGGGGGTGATGGGGGCACAGGGGTGTCAGGGGGGCTGTAGCTGGGGGGTACAGGCAGTGATGGGGGGCTGCCCCATAGCTGGGGGGTTGTAGCTGGGGGGTACAGGCAGTGATGGGGAGTACAGGTGGTGATGGGGGTACAGGGGGGCTGTAGCTGCGGGTACAGGCGGTGCTGGGGGGCTGCCCCATAGATGTGGGGCTGTATCTGGGGGGTACAGGGGGTGATGGGGGTACAGGGGGGCTGTATCTGGGGGGTACAGGCGGTGCTGGGGGGCTGCCCCATAGATGTGGGGCTGTATCTGGGGGGTACAGGCGGTGATGGGGGTACAGGGGGTGATGTGGGGCTGTAGCTGGGGGGTACAGGCGGTGATGGGGGGTACAGGCAGTGATGTGGGGCTGTATCTGGGGGGTACAGGCGGTGATGGGGGTACAGGCGGTGCTGGGGGCTGTATCTGGGGGGTACAGGGGGTGATGTGGGGCTGTATCTGGGGGGTACAGGCGGTGCTGGGGGGCTGCCCCATAGATGTGGGGCTGTATCTGGGGGGTACAGGCGGTGCTGGGGGGCTGCCCCATAGATGTGGGGCTGTATCTGGGGGGTACAGGCGGTGCTGGGGGGCTGCCCCATAGATGTGGGGCTGTAGCTGGGGGGTACAGGCGGTGCTGGGGGGCTGCCCCATAGATGTGGGGCTGTAGCTGGGGGGTACAGGCGGTGCTGGGGGGCTGCCCCATAGATGTGGGGCTGTAGCTGGGGGGTACAGGCGGTGCCCACCCTCGGGGGCCGCCCTGGTTCGTGCCCAGCCCCTGCTCTGGCACCGGAACCGACCCCCCCGGGAACCTCCAGCCGGGGGGGCCTCGGGCGGTGCGGGGGGGTGGGGGGGTCAGGGGGTTTGGGGGGGTCAGGGGGGAGTTTGGGGGTCTCAGAGGGGTTTGGGGGGGTCAGGGGGGGCTGGGGTTCAGGGGGTGGAGGGTACAGGGGGGTTTGGGGGGGTCAGGGGGGAGTTTGGGGGTCTCAGGGGGGTTTGGGGTACAGGGGGTGGAGGGTACAGGGGAGTTTGGGGGGGTCAGGGGGGTTTGGGGTACAGGGGGTGGAGGGTACAGGGGGGTTTGGGGGTGTCAGGGGGGGTTTGGGGTACAAGGGGTGGAGGGTACAGGGGGGTTTGGGGGGGTCAGGGAGGGTTTGGGGTTGAGGGATTGGAGGGTTTGGGGGTGTCAGGGGGGGTTTGGGGTACAAGGGGTGGAGGGTACAGGGGGGTTTGGGGGGGTCAGGGAGGGTTTGGGAGGGCCAGGGGGGTTTGGGAGGGTCAGGGGTTGGAGGGTATGGGGGGGTTTGGGGGTCTCAGAGGGGTTTGGGGGGGTCAGGGGGGTTTGGGGTACAAGGGGTGGAGAGTGTGGGGGGTTTGGGGGGGTCAGGGGGATTTGGGGTACAGGGGGTGGAGGGTACAGGGGGGTTTGGGGGTGTCAGGGGGGTTTGGGGTACAAGGGGTGGAGAGTGTGGGGGGTTTGGGGGGGTCAGGGGTTGGAGGGTATGGGGGGGTTTGGGGGTCTCAGGGGGGTTTGGGGGTCTCAGAGGGGTTTGGGGGTGTCAGTGGGGTTTGGGGTACAGGGGGTAGAGGGTGTGGGGGGGTTTGGGGGTGTAAGGGAAGTTTGGGGTACAGGGGGTGGAGAGTGTGGGGGGTTTGGGGGGGTCAGGGGGATTTGGGGTACAGGGATTGGAGGGTATGGGGAGATTTTGGGGGTGTCAGGGGGGTTTGGGGGTGTCAGGGGGGTTTGGGGGTGTCAGGGGGTTTGGGGGGGTCAGGGGGGTTTGGGGTACAGGGGGTGGAGGGTGTGGGGCGGTTTGGGGGTGTCAGGGGGGTTTGGGGTACAAGGGGTGGAGGGTACAGGGGGGTTTGGGGGTACAGGGAGTTTTTGGGGTGCAGGGCGTTTTTGGAGGGGGCTCAGCAGGGACTTTGGGGTGCCAGGAATGTTTAGGGGTGCCAGGGGGATTTGGGGGTGTCAGGGATGATTTTGGGGTTTAGGGATGTTTTTGGGGTGCCAGGGGTGTTTTTGGGGTGCCAGGGGTGATTTTGGGGTGCCAGGGATGATTTTGGGGTGCCAGGGGTGTTTTTGGGGTGCCAGGGGTGATTTTGGGGTGCCAGGGATGATTTTGGGGTGCCAGGGGTGTTTTTGGGGTGCCAGGGATGTTTTTGGGGTGCCAGGGATGTTTTTGGGGTACCTGCAGCACGGTGAGGGCCCCGTTCTTGCTGTAGCCCGAGCACAGGGGGTTTGGGGTCACAGGGGGGGTTTAGGGATGTTTTTGGGGTGCCAGGGGTGTTTTTGGGGTGCCAGGGGTGGTTTTGGGGTACCTGCAGCACGGTGAGGGCCCCGTTCTTGCCGTAGCCCGAGCACAGGGGGTTTGGGGGTGTCAGGGGGCGTTTAAGGATGTTTTTGGGGGTGCCAGGGGTGTTTTTGGGGTACCTGCAGCACGGTGAGGGCCCCGTTCTTGCCGTAGCCCAAGCACAGGGGTTTGGGGGCACAGGGGGATTTGGGGGTGCCAGGGTGGGTTTAGGGGAGGTTTTGGGGTGCCAGGGATGATTTTGGGGTGCCAGGGGTGGTTTTGGGGTGCCAGGGATGTCTTTGGGGTGCCAGGGGTGTTTTTGGGGTACCTGCAGCACGGTGAGGGCCCTGCTCTTGCCGTAACCTGAGCACAGGGGGTTTGGGGGCACAGGGGGATTTAGGGGTGCCAGGGGTGTTTTTGGGGTGCCAGGGGTGTTTTTGGGGTCCCAGGGATGTCTTTGGGGTCCCAGGGATGATTTTGGGGTGCCAGGGGTGTTTTTGGGGTGCCAGGGGTGTTTTTGGGGTCCCAGGGATGTCTTTGGGGTCCCAGGGATGATTTTGGGGTGCCAGGGGTGTTTTTGGGGTACCTGCAGCACGGTGAGGGCCCTGTTCTTGCCGTAGCCCGAGCACAGGGGGTTTGGGGGTGTCAGGGTGGGTTTAGGGATGTTTTTGGGGTGCCAGGGATGATTTTGGGGTGCCAGGGGTGTTTTTTGGGTGCCAGGGGTGTTTTTGGGGTGCCAGGGGTGGTTTTGGGGTGCCAGGGGTGTTTTTGGGGTGCCAGGGATGTTTTTGGGGTGCCAGGGATGTTTTTGGGGGTTTAGGGATGTTTTTGGGGTGCCAGGGGTGTTTTTGGGGTGTCAGGGGTGTTTTTGGGGGTGCCAGGGATGATTTTGGGGTGCCAGGGATGTTTTTGGGGTGCCAGGGGTGATTTTGGGGTGCCAGGGATGTTTTTGGGGTGCCAGGGATGATTTTGGGGGTGCCAGGGGTGTTTTTGGGGTACCTGCAGCACGGTGAGGGCCCCGTTCTTGCCGTAGCCCGAGCACAGGGGGTTTGGGGGTGTCAGGGGGGTTTAGGGATGTTTTTGGGGTGCCAGGGACGTTTTTGGAGTGCCAGGGATGATTTTGGGGTGCCAGGGGTGTTTTTGGGGTGTCAGGGATGTTTTTGGGGGTGCTAGGGGTGTTTTTGGGGTGCCAGGGGTGTTTTTGGGGTGCCAGGGATGTCTTTGGGGTCCCAGGGATGATTTTGGGGTGCCAGGGGTGTTTTTGGGGTACCTGCAGCACGGTGAGGGCCCCGTTCTTGCCGTAGCCCGAGCACAGGGGGTTTGGGGTCACAGGGGGGGTTTAGGGGGAGTTTTGGGGTGCCAGGGATGTCTTTGGGATGCCAGGGATGTTTTTGGGGTGCCAGGGATGATTTTGGGGGTGCCAGGGGTGTTTTTGGGGTGCCAGGGGTGTTTTTGGGGTACCTGCAGCACGGTGAGGGCCCCGTTCTTGCCGTAGCCCGAGCACAGGGGGTTTGGGGGCACAGGGGGATTTGGGGATGTTTTTGGGGTGCCAGGGATGTCTTTGGGGTGCCAGGGATGATTTTGGGGGTGCCAGGGGTGTTTTTGGGGTGTCAGGGATGTTTTTGGGGGTGCCAGGGGTGTTTTTGGGGTGTCAGGGGTGTTTTTGGGGGTGCCAGGGATGATTTTGGGGTGCCAGGAATGATTTTGGGGTGCCAGGGATGATTTTGGGGTGCCAGGGGTGTTTTTGGGGGTGCCAGGGGTGTTTTTGGGGTGCCAGGGGTGTTTTTGGGGTACCTGCAGCACGGTGAGGGCCCCGTTCTTGCCGTAGCCCGAGCACAGGGGGTTTGGGGGTACAGGGGGATTTGGGGGTGTCAGGGTGGGTTTAGGGATGTTTTTGGGGTGCCAGGGATGTTTTTGGGGTGCCAGGGGTGTTTTTGGGGTACCTGCAGCACGGTGAGGGCCCCGTTCTTGCTGTAACCCAAGCACAGGGGATTTGGGGGCACGGGGGGATTTGGGGGTGTCAGGGGAGGTTTTGGGGTGCCAGGGACGTTTTTGGGGTGCCAGGGATGATTTTGGGGTGCCAGGGTTTTGTTTTTGGGGTGCCAGGGGTGTTTTTGGGGTGCCAGGGATGATTTTGGGGTGCCAGGGGTGTTTTTGGGGTACCTGCAGCACAGTGAGGGCCCCGTTCTTGCCGTAGCCCGAGCACAGGGGGTTTGGGGGCACAGGGGGATTTGGGGGTGTCAGGGATGATTTTGGGGTGCCAGGGACGATTTTGGGGTGCCAGAAATGTTTAGGGGTGCCAGGGACGTTTTTGGGGTGTCAGGGACGATTTTGGGGGTGCCAGAGATGATTTTGGAGTGCCAGGGATGTTTTTTGGGTGTAAGGGATGATTTTGGGGTGCCAGGGATCATTTTGGGGTGCCAGGGGTGTTTTGGGGTGCCAGGGATGATTTTGGGGGTGCCAGGGGTGTTTTTGGGGTTTCAGGGGTGTTTTTGGGGGTGCCAGGGATGATTTTGGGGTGCCAGGGATGTTTTTGGGGTGCCAGGGGTGATTTTGGAGTGCCAGGGATGTCTTTGGGGTGCCAGGGATGATTTTGGGGTGCCAGGGGTGTTTTTGGGGTACCTGCAGCACGGTGAGGGCCCCGTTCTTGCCGTAGCCCGAGCACAGGGGGTTTGGGGGTGTCAGGGGGGGTTTAGGGATGTTTTTGGGGGTGCCAGGGGTGTTTTTGGGGTACCTGCAGCACGGTGAGGGCCCCGTTCTTGCCGTAGCCCGAGCACAGGGGGTTTGGGGGCACAGGGGGATTTGGGGGTGCCAGGGTGGGTTTAGGGGAGGTTTTGGGGTGCCAGGGATGATTTTGGGGTGCCAGGAATGATTTTGGGGGTGCCAGGGATGTTTTTGGGGTGCCAGGGATGATTTTGGGGTGCCAGGGATGATTTTGGGGTACCTGCAGCACAGTGAGGGCCCCGTTCTTGCTGTACCATGAGCACAGGGGGTCTGGGGTTACAGGGGGATTTGGGGTTCAAGGGATGATTTTGGGGTGCCAGGGATGTTTTTGGGGTGCCAGGGATGTTTTTGGGGTGCCAGGGGTGTTTTTGGGGTACCTGCAGCACGGTGAGGGCCCCGTTCTTGCTGTAACCCGAGCACAGGGGGTTTGGGGGCACAGGGTGGGTTTAGGGATGTTTTTGGGGTGCCAGGGGTGTTTTTTGGGTGCCAGGGGTGTTTTTGGGGTGCCAGGGATGATTTTGGGGTGCCAGGGATGTTTTTGGGGTGCCAGGGATATTTTTGGGGTGCCAGGGGTGTTTTTGGGGTGCCAGGGATGATTTTGGGGTGCCAGGGATGTTTTTGGGGTGTCAGGGATGTTTTTTGGGTGTCAGGGATGATTTTGGGGTGTCAGGGATGTTTTTGGGGGTGCCAGGGGTGTTTTTGGGGTGTCAGGGGTGTCTTTGGGGTGCCAGGGATGATTTTGGGGTGCCAGGGATGTTTATGGGGTTGCCAGGGGTGTTTTTGGGGTGCCAGGGGTGTTTTTGGGGGTTCCAGGGGTGTTTTTGGGGTGCCAGGGATGTTTTTGGGGTGCCAGGGGTGTTTTTGGGGTACCTGCAGCACGGTGAGGGCCCTGCTCTTGCCGTAACCTGAGCACAGGGGGTTTGGGGGCACAGGGGGATTTAGGGGTGCCAGGGGTGATTTTGGGGTGTCAGGGGTGTTTTTGGGGGTGCCAGGGGTGTTTTTGGGGTGCCAGGGGTGTTTTTGGGGTACCTGCAGCACGGTGAGGGCCCCGTTCTTGCCGTAGCCCGAGCACAGGACGATCTCCAGGTCGGGCTCGGGGCTGTTCTGGAACTGGGGGGGGACACACACACAGAGGAGTCACCCCGAGCTGGGGGGGTTGGGGGGGGACACAGAGGGGTCACCCCGAGCTGGGGGGGTTGGGGGGCAGCTCTGGGGGGTCCCGGGGGGGTTTTGGGGTGTCCCCCCCTCACCTCCTCAGACAGGAAGGCCGGCTCCCCCATGGCGGCGTTGGCGCAGGGCCCGATGTTGAGGATGCTGTCACACACCTGGGGGGTCACAGGGGGGTCATGGGGGGGTCAGAGGGGTCACAGGGGGGTCATAGGGGTCACAGAGGGGTCATGGGGGGGCACAGGGGTCATAGGGATCACAGGGGGGTCATGGGGGGTCATGGAGGGTCATAGGAGGTCACAGATGTTGAGGATGCTGTCACACACCTGGGGGGTCACAGGGGTCATGGGGGGGTCAGAGGGGGGTCACAGGGGTCACAGGGGGGTCACGGGGGGGTCATAGGGGTTACAGGGGTCACAGGGGGGTCACAGGGGTCACAGAGGGGTCACAGGGGGGTCACAGATGTTGAGGATGCTGTCACACACCTGGGGGGTCACAGGGGTTACAGGGGTCACAGGGGGGTCACAGGGGGTCAGAGTGGGGTCACAGGGGTCACAGGGGGGTCACAGGGGTCACAGATGTTGAGGATGCTGTCACACACCTGGGGGGACAGAGGGGTCACAGGGGGGTCATGGGGGGGTCACAGGGGTCACAGGGGGGTCACAGGGGGTCACAGGGGGTCATGGAGGGTCATAGGAGGTCACAGATGTTGAGGATGCTGTCACACACCTGGGGGGTCACAGGGGGGTCATGGGGGGGTCACAGGGGTCACAGGGGGGTCATAGGGGTCACAGGGGTCACAGGGGGGTCACAGATGTTGAGGATGCTGTCACACACCTGGGGGGTCACAGGGGTCATGGGGGGTCATAGGGGTCACAGGGGGGTCACAGGGGTCACAGGGGGGTCACAGGGAGGTGACAGAGGTGACAGGGAGGTGACAGTACCTCGAAGGAGTAGGTGACCAGCTGGGGGTCACAGGGGGGTCACAGGGGGGTCACAGGGGTGTCCCAGGGAGGTGACAGTACCTCAAAGGAGTAGGTGGCCAGCTGGGGGTCACAGGGGGGTCACAGGGGGGTCACAGGGGGGTCACAGGGAGGTGACAGGGGGGGTGACAGTACCTCGAAGGAGTAGGTGGCCAGCTGGGTGTCACAGGGGGGTCACAGGGGTCACAGGGGGGTCACAGGGGGGTCACAGGGGGTCACAGGGAGGTCACAGGGGTCACAGAGGTGACAGGGAGGTGACAGTACCTCAAAGGAGTAGGTGGCCAGCTGGGGGTCACAGGGGGGTCACAGGGAGGTGACAGAGGTGACAGTACCTCGAAGGAGTAGGTGACCAGCTGGGGGTCACAGGGGGGTCACAGGGGTCACAGGGGGGTCACAGGGGGGTCACAGGGGTCACAGGGAGGTGACAGTACCTCGAAGGAGTAGGTGGCCAGCTGGGTGCCCGAGGCGGCCTCGCTCCCGTACACCTCGATCTCGTCCACCTCGTCCTGCGCCGACGGCTTCCCCCCTTGGGGACGGGGACAGCGCTGTCACACTGACACCCCTGTCACCCCCTGTCACCCTCTGTCACCCTCTGTCACCTACTGCCACCCACTGCCACCCTCTGTCACCCCCTGCCACCCCACATCTCCCTACGGTTTCCCCCCTTGGGGACGGGGACAGCACTGTCACACTGCCACCCCTGTCACCCACTGCCACACCTGTCACCCACTGCCACCTCCTGCCACCCACTGCCACCCCCTGTCACCCTCTGCCACCCCCTGTCACCCCCTGCCACCCCCTACCAGCCCCTGTCACCCACTGCCACCCCCTGTCACCCACTGCCACCCCCTGCCACCCCACATCTCCCTACGGCTTCCCCCCTTGGGGACGGGGACAGTACTGTCACACTGTCACCCTCTGCCACCCCCTGTCACCCACTGCCACCCCCTGTCACCCCCTGCCACCCCCTGCCACCCCCTGCCACCCCTGCCACCCCCTGCCACCCCCTGTCACCCACTGCCACCCCCTGTCACCCCCTGTCACCCACTGCCACCCCCTGCCACCCCCTGTCACCCACTGCCCTCCCTGTCACCCCACATCTCCCTACGGCTTCCCCCCTTGGGGACGGGGACAGCGCTGTCACACTGACACCCCTGTCACCCTCTGTCACCCCCTGTCACTCACTGCCACCCCCTGTCACCCACTGCCACTCCCTGCCACCCACTGCCACCCCCTGTCAGCCCCTGTCACCCACTGCCACCCTCTGCCACCCCCTGTCACCCCCTGCCACCCCACATCTCCCTACGGCTTCCCCCCTTGGGGACGGGGACAGCGCTGTCACACTGACACCCCTGTCACCCACTGCCACACCTGTCACCCACTGCCACCTCCTGTCACCCTCTGCCACCCCCTGTCACCCCCTGCCACCCCCTACCAGCCCCTGTCACCCACTGCCACTCCCTGTCACCCCCTGTCACCCACTGCCACCCCCTACCAGCCCCTGTCACCCACTGCCACCCCCTGTCACCCACTGCCACCCCCTGTCACCCACTGCCACCCCCTGCCACCCCACATCTCCCTACGGCTTCCCCCCTTGGGGACGGGGACAGCGCTGTCACACTGCCACCCTCTGCCACCCTCTGCCACACCTGTCACCCACTGCCACCCTCCATCACCCCCTGCCACACCCTGTCACCCACTGCCACGCTCTGCCACCCCCCTGTCACCCCCTGTCACCCACTGCCACCCCCTGCCACCCCCCATCTCCCCGTGTCACTCCAGGACCCTCCCACCGCCCCCTGTCACTCCCTTGTCACCCCCTGTCACTCCCTTGTCACCCCCTGTCACCCCCATCCCTCCCTTGTCACCCCCTGTCACCCCCATCCCTCCCTTGTCACCCCCTGTCACCCCCCATCACCCCCTGTCACCCATCACTCCCCTGTCACCCCCTGTCACCCCCCTCATCTCGTGTCCCCTCACATCACCCCCCTCAACCCCATCACCCCCACACCACCCCCCCTGCCACCCCCCCGTGACACTCCCATGTCACCCCCTGTCCCTGTGTCACCTCCACACCCCCCACCCCCTGCCACCCCCCGTGACACCCCCATGTCACCCCCCTGTCCCTGGGTCACTCCCACACCACCCAGGTGTGTCCCCAGGTGTCTCTGTGCCCCCCCAGGTGTCCCTGTTAACCCCCAGGTGTCCCTGTGCCCCCCAAGTGCCCCCCCAGGTGTCCCTGTGCCCCCCCCAGCTGTCCCTGTGCCCCCCCTGGTGTCCCCAGGTGTCCCTGTGCCCCCCAAGTGCCCCCCCAGGTGTCCCTGTGCCCCCCAGGTGTCCCTGTGCCCCCCCAAGTGTCCCTGTGCCCCCCCTGGTGTCCCCAGGTGTGTCCCCAGGTGTCCCTGTGCCCCCCCAGGTGTCCCTGTGCCCCCCAGGCCCTCCCAGCTGTCCCTGTGCCCCCCAGGTATCCCCAGGTGTCCCTGTGCCCCCCCAGGTGTCTCTGTGCCCCCCAGGCCCCTCCAGGTGCCCCCCCAGGTGTCCCTGTGCCCCCCCAGGTGTGTCCCCAGGTGTCCCCAGGTGTCCCCCCCAGGTGTCCCTGTGCCCCCCAGGTGTCTCTGTGCCCCCCCAGGTGTCCCTGTGCCCCCCCAGATGTCCCTGTGCCCCCCAGGTGTCCCTGTTCCCCCACAAGTGTCCCCAGGTGTGTCCCCAGTGTCCCTGTGCCCCCCCAGGTGTCCCCAGGTGTCCCTGTGCCCCCCAGGTGTCCCTGTGCCCCCCCAGATGTCCCTGTGCCCCCCAGGTGTCCCTGTTCCCCCACAAGTGTCCCTAGGTGTGTCCCCAGTGTCCCTGTGCCCCCCCAGGTGTCCCCAGGTGTCTCTGTGCCCCCCCAGGTGTCCCTGTGCCCCCCAGGCCCCCCCAGGTGTCCCTGTGCCTCCCCAGGTGCCCCCCAGGCCCCCCCAAGTGTCCCTGTGTCCCCCCAGGTGTGCCCCAGGTGCCCCCCCAGGTGTCCCTGTGCCCCCCAGGCCCCCCCAAGGTGTCCCTGTGACCCCCAGGTGTGCCCCAGGTGCCCCCCCAGGTGTCCCTGTGCCCCCCAGGTATCCCTGTGCCCCCCAAGTGCCCCCCCAAGTGCCCCCCCAGGTGTCCCTGTGCCCCTCAGGTATCCCTGTGCCCCCCAAGTGCCCCCCCAGGTGTCCCTGTGCCCCCCAGGCCCCCCCAGGTGCCCCCCAGGTGTCCCTGTGCCCCCCAGGTGCCCCCCCAGGTGCCCCCCCCACCTGCCCACGGCCCCGAGGGCTCCGAGCGCTTCTTCTTCACGGGGGGCTCCTCCTGGGGGGGGGAGACAAGAGGGAGAAGGAGCCCCCCAAAAACGGCCCCGGGGTCAGGGGGGGCTCTGGGGAGGGGTTGGGGGTCCCCAAAAGGGTTTGGGGCCCCCCTGGGGGGTTGGGGTCCCAAATAGGGAGGTTTTGGGGTCCTCAGGGAGGGTTTTGGGGTCCCCAGGAGGGTTTTGGGGGTCACAGGGAAGATTTTAGGGTACCAGGGAGGGTTTTGGGGTCCCAGGGCAGGACTTTGGGGTCGCAGGGAGGGTTTTGGGGTCCCACAGAAGATTTTTGGGCCCCAGGGCAGGACTTTGGTGTTCCAGGAGGGTTTTGGGGTCCCAGGGTAGGACTTTGGGGGTCCCAGGGAGGGGTTTGGGGTCTCAGGGCAGGACTTTGGGGCCCCAGGGCAGGACTTTGGGATCCCAGGGAGGATTTTGGGGCCCCAGGGAGGGTTCTGGGGGTCCCAGGGAGGATTTTTGGGGTCCCAGGGAGGGTTTTGGGGCCCCAGGGAGGGTTCTGGGGGTCCCAGCGAGGGTTTTAGGGTCCCAGGGTAGGACTTTGGGGTCCCAGGGAGGGGTTCTGGGGCCCCAGGAAGGTTTTTAGGGTACCAGGGAGGGTTTTGGGGTCCCAGGGAGGATTTTTGGGGCCCCAGGGAGGGTTCTGGGGGTCCCAGGGAGGGTTTTGAGGTCCCAGGGCGGGACTTTGGGGTCCCAGGGAGGGGTTCTGGGGGTCCCAGGGAGGTTTTTAGGGTCCCAGGGAGGGTTTTGGGGTCCCAGGGAGGATTTTTGGGGTCCCAGGGAAGGTTTTGGGGTCCCAGAGAAGGGGTTTGGGATCCCAGGGCAGGACTTTGGGGGCCCGGGGAGGATTTCTGGGGTGGCAGGGAGGGTTTTGGGGTCCCAGGGAGGGTTCTGGGGGTCCCAGGGAGGATTTTGGGGTCCCAGGGAGGATTTTTGGGGTCCCAGGGAAGGTTTTGGGGTCCCAGGGAAGGAGTTTGGACTCCCAGGGCAGGACTTTGGGGGCCCGGGGAGGATTTCTGGGGTGGCAGGGAGGGTTTTGGGGTCCCAGGAAGGTTTTTAGGGTCCCAGGGAGGGTTTTGGGGTCCCAGGGAGGGTTTTGGGGTCCCAGGGAAGATTTTTGGGGTCCCAGGGAAGGTTTTGGGGTCCCAGAGAAGGAGTTTCGACTCCCAGGGCAGGACTCTGGGGTGGCAGGGAGCGGTTCTGGGGTCCCAGGGAGGGTTCTGGGGGTCCCAGGGAGGGTTTTTGGGATCCCAGGGAGGATTTTTGGGGTCCCAGGGAAGGTTTTGGGGTCCCCACCTGCCTCTCAGGCCCCTCCTTGCCCCCCCCGGCCGGGGGCTCCTGCAGCTTCTCCGTGTACTTGAGCAGCAGCGAGTTGCCCAGGCGGGACCCCAGGAACAGGTACCCGGGCTCCAGGGGCACCATCTGGGCACAGGGGGGGGACACAGGGGTGTCTCAGGGGGGTCCCCAAGCTCGGGGGGTGCCCCCCAAAACCCCCCCGTGCCCCCCCCCCCCCCCCCCAAACTCACGCAGGTGGTGAGGACGGAGGCGGCGGCTTTGTCGAAGTGGAAGGAGCGGACGGAGCGCATCCCGTCCGTGATCAGGGTCAGCACGTAGCTGGGACGGGGGGGGGACACCTCAGGGGGGGTCACTGGACACCCAGGACCCCCCCCAGGTCACCCCAGGACCTCTCAGAGTCAACCAGAGCCCCTCAGGGTCACCCAGAGCCCCCCAGGGTCACCCAGAGCCCCCCAGGGTCACCCAGAGCCCCCCCTTGTCCCAGTGGAAGGAGCGGACGGAGCGCATCCCGTCCGTGATCAGGGTCAGCACGTAGCTGGGACGGGGGGGGGACACCTCAGGGGACGCCCTGGGGTCACCCCAGAGCCCCCCAGAGTCACCCAGAGCCCCTCAGGGTCACCCAGAGCCCCCCAGGGTCACCCCAGAACCCCCCCTTGTCCCAGTGGAAGGAGTGGACGGAGTGAATCCCATCCGTGATCAGGGTCAGCACGTAGCTGGGACGGGGGGGGGGACACCTCAGGGGGGGTCACTGGACCTCCAGGACCCCCCCAGGGTCACCCCAGAGTCACCCAGAGCCCCCCAGAGTCACCCAGGACCCCCCAAAGTCACCCAGGATCCCCCCCTTGTCCCGGTGGAAGGAGCGGACGGAGCGAATCCCATCCGTGATCAGGGTCAGCACGTAGCTGGGACGGGGGGGGGACACCTCAGGGGACACCCTGGGGTCACCCCAGAGCCCCCCAGAGTCACCCAGAGCCCCTCAGGGTCACCCAGAGCCCCCCAGAGTCACCCAGAGCCCCCCAGGGTCACCCAGAACCCCCCCTTGTCCCAGTGGAAGGAGTGGACGGAGCGAATCCCGTCCGTGATCAGGGTCAGCACGTAGCTGGGATGGGGGGGGGACAACTCAGGGGGGGTCACTGGACCTCCAGGACCCCCCCAGGGTCACCCCAGGACACCCCAGGGTCACCCAGAGCCCCCCAGGGTCACCCCAGAACCCCCCCTTGTCCCAGTGGAAGGAGTGGACGGAGTGAATCCCGTCCGTGATCAGGGTCAGCACGTAGCTGGGACGGGGGGGGGACAACTCAGGGGGGGTCACTGGACACCCAGGACCCCCCCAGGGTCACCCAGGACACCCCAGAGTCACCCAGGACCCCCCAGAGTCACCCAGAGCACCC
>NW_026138223.1:0-17227 GCF_025592945.1 Manacus candei | reverse complement strand
TCCCCCTCCCACTGCCCCCTCCCAGTGCTCCCAGTGCCCCCCCCAGCCCCTCCCAGTGCTCCCAGTGCTCCCAGTGCCCCCTCCCAGTGCTCCCAGTGCCCCCCCCAGCCCTCCCAGTGCTCCCAGTGCCCCCCCAGCCCCTCCCAGTGCTCCAAGTGCCCCCCCCAGTCCCCTCCCAGTGCTCCCAGTGCCCCCCCAGTCCCCTCCCAGTGCTCCCAGTGCCCCCAGTACCTCTCACTGGTCTGGCGCAGCCGTTTGATCTGCGCCGCCTGAGCCTCCAGAGCCACCTCCTGCAGCCGCTGCTGGGCCTGCCCAGTACGGACCAGTACGGACCAGTAAGGACCAGTACGGGCCAGTACAGACCAGTACGGACCAGTAAGGACCAGCACAGGCCAGAACGGACCAGTGCAGACCACAATGGACCAGTAAGGGCCAGTACGGGCTGGAACGGGCCAGTAAGGACCAGTTTGTCCAGTCCCTCCCAGTGCTCCCAGTCCTCTCCCAGTGTCCCAGTGCTCCCAGTACCTGCCACACGTGCTCCCAGTGCCCTCCCAGTGCCCTCCCAGTGCCCCCCCAGTTCCTCCCAGTCCCTCCCAGTGCTCCCAGTACCTGCCGCACGTGCTCCCAGTGCCCCCCCAGTGCCCCCCCAGTCCCTCCCAGTGCCCCCCCAGTCCCTCCCAGTCCCTCCCAGTGCTCCCAGTACCTGCCGCACGTGCTCCCGCCGCCGTCCCAGTTCCGCCCGTTGTTGCTCCTCCCGCAGCGGCCCCGCCCCCTCCGCGCCCCCCCTGGGGGGGGACACCCCAAAATCAGGGACCCCCCCAAAATCAGGGACCCCCCAAACCCAAAACCAGGGACCCCCCTGAGCCAATTTTTGGTGTACCCTTTTTTGGGGGGTTCCTCCAGATTTTGGGTCTCCTCTAGATCTGGGGGTCCCTCCCCATTGTCTTGGGGTCAGTTTTGGGGTCCCTCAGGGTCACTTTGGGGTCCCTCAGGGTCACTTTGGGGTCTCCCCCCTCCCTTTTCCCGCTCCCCCGCAGCACCTTCACCCCCCCCGGGGTCGATTTTGGGGGGTTCCCTGTGGGGGTTTTTGGGGTCCTCCCACTCCTCCAGATTTTGGGGGTCCCCCCCAAGGCTTTGGGGCGGGTTTTGGGGTCCCTCAGGGTCATTTTGGGGCCTTCCCCCCTCCCGCTCGCCCAGAGCAGTTTTACCCCCCCGGGGTCGATTTTGGGGGGTTCCCCGTGGGGTTTTTTGGGGTCCTCGCGCTCCCCCAGATCGGGGGGTCCCCTCCACGTTTTGGGGCGGGTTTTGGGGTGGGTTTTGGGGTCCCTCAGGGTCACTTTGGGGTCCCTCGGGGTCATTTTAGGGTCCCTCAGGGTCATTTTGGGGTCTCCTCCCTCCCCTTTATCCCCCCCGGGGTCGATTTTGGGGGGTTCCCCGTGGGGTTTTTTGGGGTCCTCGCGCTCCCCCAGATCGGGGAGTCCCCCCCACGTTTTGGGGCGGGTTTTGGGGTGGGTTTTTGGGGCGGGTTTTGGGGTCCCACCTGCTCTTGTGCAGCGCCAGGAGCCTCTTGAGGTGCTTCTTGCGGAGCCGCTCCAGGTCCCGGCGCTGCCTCTTGAGCAGCTTCAGGTACCCCCGGTGCTGCCTCAGCAGCTCCAGCGGCTCCGGGGACACCTCTGGGGGACCCCAAAAATCACCCCGGGCCGGGGGGGGCCCCCCAAAACTCGGGGGGGGGCGGTGGGATTTGAGGGACCCCCAAAAAACCCCCCCAAAATGGGGGTTACGCCCGGCCCGGGGTAGCTCGTGATGGGAAATGGGGGGAGTTTGGGGGGGCTCAGGGGGGGATTTGGGGGGGTCAGGGGGGGATTTGGGGGTCAAGGGGGGGTCCTCAAAACTCGGAGGGGGCGGTGGGATTTGGGGGGACCCCCGAAACCCCCCCCCCCCCAAAATGGGGGTTACACCCAGCCCAGGGTGTCCCTTCAGGACCCCCCAAAACCCCCTTGGGGGGGTCCTCTCCCAAACCCCTCCCAAACCCCCTCAGGGCCCCCCCAAACCCCCTCAAAGACCCCCCAGACCCCCTCAGGGCCCCCCAAGCCCCCTTAGGACCCCCCAAACCCCCCTTGGAACCCCCAAACCCCCCCTTGGGACCCCCAAACCCCCTGAGTGACCCCCCCAGTTTTTGGGGTGCCCCCCCGGGTACCTGTGAGGACGGAGGCGATGAGGTCGTCGCGCTGCCCTGGGGGGGGAGCCCAAAATAAGGGGGGGCCCGTCTGGATTTGGGGGTTCCCCCCCCCTTTAACCGCCCCCCAAAATTTGGGGGACCCCCCTCCCTTACCTGGGCTGGTGACGGGGGGGGGCCCGGGGGGGTCTGCAGAGGGGGGAGGGGCCCGAGGCTCGGGGGGGGGGGTCGGGACCCCCCAAAAGCCGCGACCCCCCCCGGGCTCTCCCGGGGCTTCTCGGGGGCGTCCTGGGGGCAGAAATTGGGGGTCAGGGGACCCCAAATTATCGGGGGCCCCCCAGAGGACCTCAGGGACCCCCCAAAACCCACCTGGGAACCCCCAAAACCCACCTGGAACCCCCAAAACCCACCTGGGACCCTCCCAGACGGTCCCAAACCCTTCAGGACCACCCAGAACCCTCCAGGACTCCCCCAGACCCCTCCCCAGGGCCCCCCCAGACCCCCGAGGACCCCCCCAGATTTTGGGGACCCCCCCAAACCCACCTCGGGGTCCCCCAAAAGCGCCACCAGGGCCCCCCAAAACCATCTCAGATCCCCCAAACCCCCTCAGGACCCCCCCAAACCCCTCCCCAGGGTCCCTCCAGACCCCGAGGACCCCCCCAGATTTTGGGGACCCCCCCAACCTACCTCGGGGTCCCCCAGAAGTGCCTCCAGGCACCGGATCCAGCTCACTCAGGGCCCCCCAAAACCCTCTGGGACCCCCTAAATCCCCCTCAGGACCCCCCAAACCCCTCCCCAGGGTCCCCCCAGACCCCGAGGCCCCCCCCAGATTTTGGGGACCCCCCAAACCCACCTCGGGGTCCCCCAGAAGCGCCTCCAGGCGCCGGGTGCGCTGGTCCAGCAGGCTGACGTGGCGGATGGGGTTGCTCAGGGCCTCAGCGTAATCTGGGGGGGGGTCCCCGAAATTTTGGGGGGGTTCTGGGGGGCAGGGGGACCCCCGAATGCGAGAGGGGTTCCCCCCGAAAATGGGGAGAAACCCCCCCAAAAACAAGAGACACCCCCCCACTAAAATAGGAGAGAGAGGAGGAACGAGAGACAGGGATGGGACCCCCCCAAAATTGGGGGAACCCCCCTAAAAATGGGTGGGACCCCTCAAAATTGGGGGTGGAAATCCCTAAAAATGGGTGGGACCCCCCCCAAAATTGGTTTTAGAGTCCCCCTTGTGGGTTTTCATCCCCCTCCCCCCAGGTTTTTGGGGTCCCTCCAGGTTTCTGGGGTCTCTCCAGTTTCCAGGAGGGTTTTGGGGTGCCGGGGCGGTTTTGGGGTCCCCTCTCGTGTTTTGGGGTCCCTCCCTGGTTTTGGAGCCCCCCCAGTGGGTTTTCATCCCCCTCCCCCCAGGTTTTCGGGGTCCCTCCAAGTTTTTGAGGTCTCCCCGGGTTTTTGGGGTCTCCCCAGTTTCCAGGAGGGTTTTGGGGTTCCGGGACGGTTTTAGGGTCCCCCCTCGTGTTTTGGGGTCCCTGCCTCGTTTTAGAGCCCCCCCAGTGGGTTTTCATCCCCCTCCCCCCAGGTTTTTGAGGACCCCCCGGGTTTTCGGGGTCCCTCCGGGTTTTTGGGGTCTCCCCGGGTTGCGGGGGGGTTCTGGGGTGCCGGGGGGGTTTTGGGGTGCCCCCGTACCCTGGTGGCCGTGGGGGACGTGGTCGCTGGCCTGGGTGAGCAGCAGCAGCGCCGGCAGCAGCAGGGGCTGGTTGCTCTCGTTCCTCAGGGGCACGTAGTGGTACCCTGGGGGGGGCACCCCAAAAATTGGGGACCCCCCCGGAATGGGGGAACCCCCCTCTGGAACGGGGGAACCCCCCTGGAACGGGGGAATCCCCCTGGGAATGGGGGAACTCCCCAAAGAGACCCCAGGAATGGGCAGAGGGGATGGGGGGGGCACATCGTGGTACCCTGGGGGGGGCACCCCAAAAATTGGGGGACCCCCCTTGGGAATGGAGGAACCCCCCGGGATTGGGGCGACATCTCAGGGGGTCCCCAAGGACCCCCCCAGGGACCCCCCCAGGGACCCCCCCAGGGACCCTCCCTCTGCCCCAAGAACCAGCCCAAGGACCCCCCAGGACCCCCCTGGACCCTTCAGGGACCCCCCCAAAAGACCCCAAGGACCGCCCAGGACCCCCCAAAAATCCCTCGGACCCCCCAAAAGACCCCCCCAGACCCCCTTCCCCTGAGCGCAGGGAGCTGCCCCAGGACCCCCCAAAATCCCTCAGGACCCCTCAGGGACCCCCAGAACCCCCCCAAAGCCCCTCGGGACCCCCCAGGACCCCTCAGGGACCCCCAGAACCCCCCGGGCCCCCCAGGCCCCCTCACCCGAGCGCAGGGAGCACCTGCTGCCCCAGGACCCCCCAGAAGACCCCAAGGAACCCCCAAAATCCCTCAGAAACCCCCAAGAGCCCTCCAGGACCCCCCCAAGGCCCCTCGGGACCCCCCAGGACCCTTCAGGGACCCCCAGGCCCCCCTCACCCGAGCGCAGGGAGGCCACGGGCAGCACCCGCTGGCCCAGCAGCCGCCCCCCCTCCTCGTAGGCGGCCACGCGCAGGGAGGCCAGGGCGGGGAGCACCACCTGCACCAGTAACACCAGTTACACCAGTAAGGGACCAGTGACACACCCCCATAGCCCCCCCAGAGCGGGGAGCACCACCTGCACCAGTAACACCAGTTACACCAGTAAGGGACCAGTGACACACCCCCATAGCCCCCCATAGCCCCCCCAGGGCGGGGAGCACCACCTGCACCAGTAACACCAGTTACACCAGTAAGGGACCAGTGACACACCCCCATAGCCCCCCCAGAGCGGGGAGCACCACCTGCACCAGTAACACCAGTTACACCAGTAAGGGACCAGTGACACACCCCCATAACCCCCCATAGCCCCCCCAGAGCGGGGAGCACCACCTGCACCAGTAACACCAGTTACACCAGTAAGGGACCAGTGACACACCCCCATAGCCCCCCCAGGGCGGGGAGCACCACCTGCACCAGTAAGGACCAGTTACACCAGTAAGGGACCAGTTACACACCCCCATAGCCCCCCATAGCCCCCCCAGGGCGGGGAGCACCACCTGCACCAGTAACACCAGTTACACCAGTAAGGGACCAGTGACACACCCCCATAACCCCCCCAGGGCGGGGAGCACCACCTGCACCAGTAAGGACCAGTTACACCAGTAAGGGACCAGTGACACACCCCCATAACCCCCCATAGCCCCCCCAGAGCGGGGAGCACCACCTGCACCAGTAACACCAGTTACACCAGTAAGGGACCAGTTACACACCCCCATAGCCCCCCCAGAGCGGGGAGCACCACCTGGGACCAGTAAGGACCAGTTACACCAGTAAGGGACCAGTTACACACCCCCATAACCCCCCCAGAGCGGGGAGCACCACCTGCACCAGTAAGGACCAGTTACACCAGTAAGGGACCAGTAACACACCTGGGACCCCCCCATAACCCCCCAGAGCGGGGAGCACCACCTGCACCAGTGACACCAGTTACACACCAGTTCAGTCCCTCCCAGTCCCATCCCAGTGCCCCCAGTCCCTCCCAATCCTCTCCCAGTCCCTCCCAGTCCCTCCCAGTCCCATCCCAATCCTCTCCCAGTCCCATCCCAGTCCCTCCCAGTGCCCCCAGTCCCATCCCATGGCTCCCAGTCCCTCCCAGTTCCATCCCATGGCTCCCATTCCCTCCCAGTCCCTCCCAGTGCGTCCCAGTGTCCCCCAGTCCCTCCCAACCCTCTCCCAGTCCCTCCCAACCCTCTCCCATTCCCTCCCAGTCCCTCCCAGTCCCTCCCAGTGCCCCCAGTGCCCCCGTACCTTGGGCAGGACGAGGGGTCCCTCATCCCAGACGGGGTTGAAGGGGTTCCCTTGGCTCGGCCGCGTCCGGAACCTTCTGCGGGTGTCCACGGGGAGCCCGAACACCTCGACCTCCACGTAGACCCCGGAGCGGCGATCGGAGAGGAACTGCCCGGAGAGCACCTGGAATGGGCCAAAAACTGGGAATGACACCCCAAAAACTGGGAATGACACCCAAAAACTGGGAATTACAGCCCAAAAACTGGGAATGACACCCCAAAAACTGGGAATGAGACCCCAAAATAGACCCCGGAGCGGCGATCGGAGAGGAACTGCCCGGAGAGCACCTGGAATGGGCCAAAAACCGGGAATGACACCCCAAAAACTGGGAATGAGACCCCAAAATAGACCCCGGAGCGGCGATCGGAGAGGAACTGCCCGGAGAGCACCTGGAATGGGCCAAAAACCGGGAATGACACCCCAAAAACTGGGAATTACAGCCCAAAACCTGGGAATTACAGCCCAAAAACTGGGAATGACACCCAAAAACTGGGAATTACAGCCCAAAAACTGGGAATTACAGCCCAAAAACCGGGAATTACAGCCCAAAAACTGGGAATTACAGCCCAAAAACTGGGAATTACAGCCCAAAAACTGGGAATTACAGCCCAAAAACCGGGAATTACAGCCCAAAAACTGGGAATTACAGCCCAAAAACTGGGAATTACAGCCCAAAAACTGGGAATTACAGCCCAAAAACCGGGAATTACAGCCCAAAAACCAGGAATTACAGCCCAAAATAGACCCCAGAGTAGTGATCTGAGAGGAACTGCCTGGAGAGCACCTGGAATGGGCCAAAAACTGGGAATTACAGCCCAAAAATTGGGAATGACACCCAAAAACTGGGAATTACAGCCCAAAATAGACCCCGGAGCGGCGCTCGGCCGGGAACTGCCCGGAGAGCACCTGGAATGACCCGAAAACCGGGAACGACCCCAAACCGGTGTCGGGGTCCTTCGGGGGGGGGGGCCCGGCTTTGTTTGAGGGGTCCCTGGGAGGTCCCGGGCTGTTTTGGGGTCTCACCTGCACGAGCAGGGGGTTGGGGGGTCCCTGGCTGTTTTTGGGGCCGTTTTTGGGGGGTCCCTGGCTGTTTTGGGGTCTCACCTGCACGAGCAGGGGGTTGGGGATCCCTGGCTGTTTTTGGGGGTCCCTGTCTGGTTTTGGGGCTGTTTTTGGGGCCATTTTGGGGTCTCACCTGCACGAGCAGGGTGTTGGGGTTCCCTGGGGGGTCCCTGGCTGGTTTTGGGCCTGGTTTTGGGGCCGTTTTTGGGGTCTCACCTGCACGAGCAGGGTGTTGGGGGTCCCTGGCTGTTTTTGGGGGTCCCTGGCTGTTTTTGGGGGTCCCTGGCTGTTTTGGGGTCTCACCTGCACGAGCAGGGTGTTGGCCACGATCCCGTCCAGCCTCTCCTCGGCGAAGGGGTCGAAGGCCTTGTCCGGCCGCCGCAGCGGCTCCGGTTTGAGGAGGAACCCCGAGCGCCCGTTGGCCTCGAACAGCCCCTGGTTCAGCTGCAGGGGCACGTCTGGGGGGCACGGGGGGTCAGGGGGGGTCAGGGTGTGGTCAGGGTGTGGTCAGGGAGGGGCTGGGTGCGGTCAGGGAATGGGTGTGGTCAGGGAGGGGCTGGGTGTGGTCAGGGGGAGGGGCCCGTTGGCCTCGAACAGCCCCTGGTTCAGCTGCAGGGGGGGGTCAGGGAGGGGCTGGGGGGGGTCAGGTGAGTCCCACGTGTGACACGGGCGTGTTATGGGGCAGGGGCAGGGCTCAGGTGTGTCCCAGGTGTGTTTTGGGTCGGGGGTGTGTCCCAGGTATGTCCTAGGTATGTCCCAGGTGAGCCCCAGGTGTGTCCCAGGTGAGTCCCAGGTGAGTCCCAGGTGTGTTACGGGGCAGGGGCGGGGCAGGGTGTGGTTCAGGTGTGTCAGGGGCGTGTCCCAGGTGAGTTCTCACCCAGGCTCTGGAAGTTGAGGGCTGCCATGTGCACCCCTGCGTTCCAGAAGAGCTGGGGGTGGAAGTTGGAGGAGTCCACGCGGGTCCCCTTGGGGTAAACCCGGCTCAGCTGCCGCTTGTTGTACCTGCAGCGGGTCAAGGGCCACCTGGGAGAGCCTGGACCCCCCAAAAACACCCCAAAATGCACCTGGGAGAGCCTGGACCCCCCAGATCCACCCCAAAGTACACCTGGGAGCAGCTGGACCCCCTAAACAGACCCCAAACCGCCCCTGGCCCACCCCCGAGCTCACCTGGGCCCCCTCAAATCCCTCCCAAACCCCCCCTTGCACCCCCCCAGAGCCCCCCAGAACTCCTCCCCCCGCCCCCCCCGCCCCTATCCGGGGCAGGGGGAGGTTCCCAGGGGGGTTCCCCCCAAATTCTGGGGTCCCCCCGACCCCCCCAGGGCGTCGGATACTCCACGAACTCGAGGGGGCTCTTGGTGAGCTGCTCCAGCCCCTTGGTCTCCACGAAGGACGACATCTCGAAGCTCTTGTTGCGCTCTGGGGGGGCCCAAAATCACCCCAAAATCACCCCAAATCACCCCAAATCACCCCGGGACCCCCAAAATCATCCTGGGACCCCCAAAATCACCCCGGGACCCCCAAAATCATCCCGGGACACCCAAAATCGTCCTGGGACCCCAAAATCGTCCTGGGACCCCCAAAATCATCCCAGGACCCCAAAATCACCCTGGGACCCCCAAAAACCACCCCGGGACACCCCAAATCATCCCGGGACCCCCAAAATCATCCCAGGACCCCAAAATCACCCCGGGACCCCCAAAAACCACCCCGGGACCGCCCAAAATCATCCTGAGACCCCCCAAGAAACCCAAAAACACGCCCAGGAGCTCCCCAAACCATCTCAAAATCCCCCCAGGACCCCCCAAAATCCCCCAAATTCCTGCCAGGACCCCCCCAAAATCCCCCAAATTCCCACCAGGCCCCCCCAAATTCCCCCCCTGACTCACTCTGGGCCACCTGGAAGGATTTGAACTTGACGGGTTCGATGTAGGTGACCAGGTTGGACATTTCCTCCGTGGCCGTGACCTCGCTGCTCGCCGTGCCCTGCACCCCAAAACCACCTCCTGGGCACCCCGAAACCACAGGGACCCCCAAAAAAACCCCAAAACACACCCAGGGATCCCAAAAACCACAGAGATCCCAAAAAAACCCAGCTGGGGACCCCAAAAACCACAGAGATCCCAAAAAACCCACCCGGGGACCCCAAAAACCACAGGGACCCCCAAAAAACCCCAAAACACACCCAGGGACCCCAAAAACCACAGAGATCCCAAAAAAACCCAGCTGGGGACCCCAAAAACCACAGGGACCCCCAAAAAACCCCAAAACACACCCAGGGACCCCAAAAACCACATAGATCCCAAAAAACCCACCCAGGGACCCCAAAAACCACAGAGATCCCAAAAAACCCACCCGGGGACCCCAAAAACCACAGGGACCCCAAGAAAACCCACCCAGGGACCCCAAAAAGCCCCGAAACACACCCAGGGACCCCCCCCAAAAAAACCACCCAGGGATCCCAAAATCACCCCAAACACACCCAGAGATCCCAAAAATCCCAACCAGGAACCCCAAAACCCACCCAGGGACCCCAAAAAAAACCCACCCAGGGACCCCAAAAAACCCCAAAACCCAACCAGGGACCCCAAAACCCCCCCCAGGGCCCCCCAGGTCGGACACTTCCTCGGGGGCCGTGACCTCCCTGCACCCCAAAACCACCTCCTGGAGACCCCAAATCCCACGGGGACCCCCAAAAACCCACCCAAGGACCCCAAGAAAACACCCGAGTGGGACCCCAAACCCCCCCCAAAACCTCCTCGGGGACCCCCCAAACCTCGTCCGTCGTCGGCTTCTTCATCTCGGGGGGCTCCTCGTCCTCCTCCTCCTCACTGTCGGCCTCGCGCTCTGGGGGGGCCCCAAAACCCCCCCGGGACCCCAAAATCACCCCCAGGACCCCAAAATCACTCCTGGGAGCCCAAAATCATCCCCAGGACACCAAAATCCCCCCAGGAGCTCAAAATCCCTCCTGGGACCCCAAAATCAACCCCAGGACCCCAAAATCCCTCCTGGGACCCCAGAATCCCTCCTGGGACCCCAAAACCCCCCCGGGACCCCAAAATCACCCCCAGGACCCCAAAATCACCCCCAGGACCCCAAAATCCCTCCTGGAAGCCCCAAATCACTCCTGGAACCCCAAAACCCCCCCGGGACCCCAAAATCACCCCCAGGACCCCAAAATCCCTCCTGGAAGCCCAAAATCACTCCTGGAACCCCAAAATGCCCCCCGGGATCTGAACCCCCCCCCCCGCCCCGAGACCCCAAAATCCCCCCCAGGATCCCAAAATCACACTGGGAGCCCAAAATCCACCCCTGGGACCCCAAAATCCCCCCCGGGCCCCCCCAAATTCCCCCCCAAACTCACCGAGGGACTTTCGGGGCTCCCCCAGGCGGGGCCCCCCCCGATCCTCCCCGTTGGGGACCCCCAGCTCGGGGGGGCCTGGGGGGGAAAGGGGGGTCAGGGGGGACCCCAAAACACGGGGGGGGCCCCAAAACCCCTATTGGGGGGGTCCCCAAAACACGAGGGGGGAAAGGGAGGTCAGGGGGGACCCCAAAACACAGCTGGGGGGGGTCAGGGTGTTTTTGGGGTACCGCTGGTTCTGGGGCACGGGGGGGGTTGGGAGTGTTTTGGGGGGGGTTTGGGGGGGTGATTTTTGGGGTGCCGTTGGTTTTGGGGGCGGGTGGGTGTTTGGGGGGGTGTGTTGGGGCACGGGGGGTGTTTGGGGGGGTGTTTGGGGGGTTCAGGGGGTGTTTGGGGGGGTGTTTTTGGGGGTGTTTTTGGGGTACCGTTGGTTTTGGGGCGCGGGGGGTGTTTGGGGGGTTCAGGGGGTGTTTGGGGGGGTGTTTTTGGGGGTGTTTTTGGGGGTACCGTTGGTTTTGGGGCGCGGGGGGTGTTTGGGGGGTTCAGGGGGTGTTTGGGGGGGTGTTTTTGGGGCTGTTTTTGGGGGTACCATTGGTTTTGGGGCGCGGGGGGTCCCCCCTCGGGCGCCGCTTCTTGTTCTTGATGAGGATCCGGCCCAGCAGGTCCTGGGGGCTGGGCAGGGGCACCCCCGGCTCCAGCTGCACCCCAAAAATCAGGGGGGGGGTCCCCAAACCCACCACTACCCCCAAACCGTCCCCCCTGAACCCCCAAACCCCCCCGTGCCCCCCCAAACCCCTCCGAGCCCCCCCAGGACCCCCCCCGAGTCCCTCTTGCTCCCCCCAAACCTCCCCAAAAACAATGCCCAGCCCCCCCAAATCCCCTCCCAGCCCCCCCAAAACTGCCCTCCCACCCCCCTCGGACCCTCAAAGCCCCCCCCAGGCCCCCCAAACCCCTCCCGGGACCCCCAAATTCACCCCCCCGACCCCCCCGGAGGCTTCTCGAGGGGCTCAATCAGCAGCACCACCCCCCAAAACTCCCCCTCCCAGCTCCCCAACACCCCTCCTAACCCCCCTAAAATCACTCCCAACCCCCCTCCCAGCCCCCCTCATACCCCTAAAGCCCCCCCAGCCCCCCTGAACCCCCCTCAGCCCCCCAAATTTGCCCCCCAGCCCCACCGGGTACTTGTCCAGGGGCTCCGTCAGCAGCGCCGGCCCGAAGATGCTCCTGCAGTACTCGGCCATTTTCGCCTGCTGCTTCGCCCTGGGGGGACAATTTTGGGGTGCTGGGGGGTCCCCCAAAACCCCACCGACCCTCCCCAGCTTTAGGGCCCCCACATCACCCCAAAAACATGCCCAAACCATCCAAAAAACCACCCCAAAAACACCCCCAGAACCCGTCCGTGGACATCCGGCCTGGGGACCCCAAATCACCCCAAAACCACCCCAAAAACACCCCCAAAACACCCCAAAATTACCCCAAAACCACCCCCAGAACCCCTCTGTGGACAGTTGGCCTGGGGACCTCAAATCACCCCAAAAACACCCCAAAACCACCCCAGAAAACCCCGAGTTTTGAGGTCCCCCAGGGGGATTTTGGGGTTCCCCTCATTGGAGGGTTCCCAGAAGGTTTTGGGGTCCCACCCTTGGTTTTGGGGTCCCCCAGTGGGGTTTGGGGTCAGCCCAGGGGGGTTTTGAGGTCCCAGGTGGGGTTTTGGGGTCCCTGGGGGGTTTTGGGGGTCCCAGGGGGTTTGGGGTCCCCAGCAGGGTTTGGGGTGAGCCCAGGGGGGGTTTTGGGGTCCCCAGGGGGGGGTTGGGGTCCCGGGGGGGGAGTTGGGGTCCCTGGGGTGTTTTGGGGTCCCAGGGGGTTTGGGGCCCCCCAGGTTTGGGGTGAGCCCAGGGGGGGTTTTGGGGTCCCCAGGGGGGGGTTGGGGTCCCAGAGGGGGGTTTTGGGGTCCCAGGGGGTTTGGGGCCCCCCAGGTTTGGGGACTCACGAGTCCACGTGGTTCTCGAAGGACAAAATCACCGGGAACGGCGACGTCTTGAAGGCGCTTTCGGCGATGGCCTCGATCACCTCCTGCCCCCCAAAAACCGCTCAGGGACCCCAAATGTGGGGTCAGGAGAGGCCCCAAAACAGGGCCAGGGAGACCCCAAAAACGGGGTCAGGAGGGGCTCCGAATCTGAGGGGGGGGAGACCCCAAAACTGGGTCAAAGAGACCCCAAATCTGGGCTGGGGGGGCCCTAAAACTGGGTCAAGGAGACCCCAAAACCAGGTCAGGGGATGCCCAAAATCGGGGTCAGGAGAGGCCCCAAAACAGGGCCAGGGAGACCCCAAAACCGGGGTGGGGAGGGACCCCAAAACCAGGGGAAGGAGGGGCACGGTGAACCTGGGGGGGGCTGGGGTTTGGGGGTCCTGGGGAGGGGGGTCTGGGTGGGTTCTGTGGGGTTTGGGCACTTCGGGGTCGGTTTTGGGGTGCCAGGGGGGTTTTGGGGGGCTCACCCTGAAGGGGATCTCGGTGGTCATGGTGAAGCCGTGGGTGATGAAGGGCTGGGGGGGTTCTCTGGGATTTGGGGGCTCTGTGGGGTCTGGGTTGGTTCCAGGGGGCCAGGGCACTTTGGGGTCAGTTTTGGGGTGCCAGGGGGGTTTTGGGGGCTCACCCTGAAGGGGATCTCGGTGGTCATGGTGAAACTAGAGGGGGTTGGGATTTGGGGGTTCTGTGGGGTCTGGGTGGGTTCTGTGGGCTCAGGGCGCTTTGGGGTCAGTTTTGGGGTGCCGGGGGGGTTTTGGGGGCTCACCCTGAAGGGGATCTCGGTGGTCATGGTGAAGCCGTGGGTGATGAAAGGCTCCTCCTCGGGGGGTCTCCCCTTCCAGCAGTCGAGTTCGATGCAGCGGCAGCCGCTGAGCAGAACCTGCCGGTACATCTCCACCGACGAGGGGCCCGCCAGCTGCCCCGCTGGGACCCCAAAAACACCCCAAGAACCCTGCTCTGAACCCCTGGGACACCCCAGTACATCTCCACCGACGAGGGGCCCGCCAGCTGCCCCGCTGGGACCCCAAAAACACCCCATAACCCACAGATCCCAAACCCTGGGACATCTCCACCGACGAGGGGCCCGCCAGCTGCCCCGCTGGGACCCCAAAAACACCCCAAATCAGCCCCAAAAACCCTGCTCTGAACCCCTGGGACACCCAGGAACATCTCCACCGACGAGGGGCCCGCCAGCTGCCCCGCTGGGACCCCAAAAATACCCCATAACCCACAGACCCCAAACCCAGGGACCCCCCCAGTCCATCTCCACCCAGCAGGGGATCCCAAAAAGGATTTTTTGGGGGGGTTCTGGGATATTTGTTGGTGAAGTCGGGGCGCGGTTTTGGGGTCTCGGGATATTTTGGGGTTCAGGAGCATTTTGGGGTGCAGTTTTGGGGGGTTTTGGGGTATTTTGGGGGGCAGTTTGGAGGGTATTGGGGTATTTTGGGGGGCAGTTTTGGGGGGGTTTGAGGTATTTTAGGGTGCAGGTTTTGGGGGTATTGGGGTATTTTGGGGGGCAGTTTTTGGGGGTATTGGGGTATTTTGGGGGGCAGTTTGGGGGGTTTTGGGGTATTTTGGGGTGCAGGTTTTGGGGGGTTTTGGGGTATTTTGGGGGGCAGTTTTTGGGGTATTTTGGGGGGCAGTTTTTGGGGTATTTTGGGGTGCAGTTTGGGGGTACCTGTCAGGTAGGTGTTGTGGGAGGAGTTGATGAAGTAGCTGGACAGGGGCTGGGTCATGTCCTGGTGCAGCCCCAGCGTCTCGGGGGGGACGATGCTGTTCTCGTCCCCCCCCAGGAACCGGGAGAACCCCTCCATGGACAGCTGGCCTGGGGACCCCAAAAAACACCCCAAATTACCCCAAAATCACCCCAAAATCACCCCCAGAACCCCTCCATGGACAGCTGGCCTGGGGACCCCAAAAACACCTAAAATTACCCCAAAATAACCCTAAAAACACCCCAGAACCCTTCCATGGACAGCTGGCCTGGAGACCCCAAAAACACCCCAAAATCACCCCAAAACCACCCCCAAAATCACCCCAAAATCACCCCCAAAAACACCCCCAAAACACCCCCAAAACACCCCAAAATCACCCCAAAACCACCCCCAAAATCACCCCAAAATCACCCCAAAACCACCCCCAAAACACCCCCAAAACCCCTCCATGGACAGCTGGCCTGGGGACCCCAAAATCACCCCAAAAACACCCCAAAAATCACCCCCAAAACATCCCCAAAATCACCCCCAGTCCCCCTCAAGAACCCCCCAAACCTCCTCTGTAACCTCCCAAAACCCTCCCAAGAACCCCCCAAACCCCCTTGAGGACCCCCCAAGCCCCCCTTAGGACCCCCCAAACCCCCCTGAGGACCCCCCAAACCCCCCCAAGAACCCCCCAAGCCCCCCTGAGGACCCCCCAAACCCCCCTTAGGACCCCCCAAAGCCCCCAAGAGCCGCACCCCTGTCCCTGAAGGTCTGGTTGGGCTCGTAGCGCTCGATGAGGGCCTGGGCCTGCTCGGGGCTCAGGGGGGGGAACAGGACCTCGTTCAGCCGGGGGTCCCTCTGCCGACTGTTCACGAACTCCCGCAGCTGCTCCCGGCTCACGTAGGGCTTCCCTGCGGCCCCGCTGGGAAACGGGGTCAGGAGATCCCAAAACTGCCCCAAAACTGCCCCAAAAACCCACCCTGGGGGGCTTCCCGGCCGCCCCGCTGGGAATGGGGGTCAAGGCACCCCAAAAAAATCCTGAGGTGCCCCCAAATTCCCTCAGGGTGACCCCAAACCCCCTCAGGGTGACCCCAAACCCCCTCAGGACACCCCAAACCTCTCAGGGTGCCCCCAAACCCCTCAAGGTGTCCCCAAACCCCTCAGGGTGACCCCAAACCCCCCCAGGCCCCCCCAAACCCCCTCAGGGTGACCCCAAACCCCCTCAGGGTGACCCCAAACCCCCTCAGGACACCCCAAACCCCCTCAGGGTGACCCTAAACCTCTTCAGAGTGACCCCAAACCCCCTCAGGGTGCCCCGAAACCCCCTCAAAGTGACCCCAAACCCCCTCAGGGTGACCCCAAACCCCCCCAGGCCCCCCCAAACCCCCCCGGGCCCCCGTTTTTGGGGTCTCACATCTCGAGCAGGATCTTGTCCAGGTCGGGCCTCAGGCACAGTTTGCTCAGGAAGCGCCGGAAGGTGTCCAGGGGGAACAGTTCGGGGGCAATGGCCTCGCCCTGGGCGACCCCAAAAGCTCGGGGGGGGCCCTCAGCACCCCCGGGACCCCCCCCCAGAACCCCAAATCTGCTCAGGAACACCCCAAAAACCTCAGGGGGGGGAGGAGATCCGGGAGGGGATGAGGGGGGAGAGGAGATCCAGGAATGGGGAACCACCCCCCAAAAAATGGGCCCGAAAAAATGAGGGGACCCTAAAAATGGGGGGAACCCTAAAAGTGGGAGAGACCCTAAAAAAATGGGGGGGAACCCTAAAAAATGGGGGTGAACTCTAAAATTGGGGGTGAACCCTAAAAATAGGGGTGAACCCTAAAACTGGGGGTGAACTTTGGGGGCGTCCCCAATTTTTTGGGGGGATCCCCAATTTTTTTGGGGGGGTCCCCTATTTTCAGGAGGGGTCCCCAATTTTTTTTCAGGGGGTCCCCGCTTTTTTTTGGGGGGTCCCTGATTTTTGGGGGGGTGTCCCTGATTTTTCTGGGGGGTCTCCGATTTTTTTTGGGAGGGGTCCCCGATTTTTTGGGGAGGTCCCTGATTTTTTGGGGGGGTCCCTGATTTTTTTGGGGGGTCCCCGATTTTTTTGGGGGGGAATCCCAATATTTTGAGGGGTCCTCGATTTTGTTTTGGGAGGGGTCCCCAATTTTTTGGGGGGTGTCCCTGATTTTTTTGGGGTGTCCCCGATTTTTTTTGGAAGGGGTCCCCAATTTTTTGGGGAGGTCCCCGATTTTTTTGGGGAGGTCCCTGATTTTTTTTAGGGGTCCCTGATTTTTTTTAGGGGTCCCCAGTTTTTGGGGGGGTGTCCCTGATTTTTTTGGAGGGTCCCCGATTTTTTGGGGAGGTTCCCGATTTTCTGGGGAGGTCCCTGATTTTTTTGGGGGTCCCCGATTTTTTGGGGGGTGTCCCTGATTTTTTTGGGGGTCCCCGATTTTTTGGGGAGGTCCCTGATTTTTCGGGGGAGTCCTCGATTTTTTTGGGGGGGATCCCCAATTTTTTTGGGGAGGGGTCCCCAATTTTTTGGGAGGTCCCTGATTTTTTTGGGGGGTCCCCAATTTTTTGGGGAGGTTCCCAATTTTTTTGGGGGATGTCCCTGATTTTTTTGGAGGGTCCCCAATTTTTTTTGGGGGTGGTCCCAAATTTTTTTGGGGAGGTCCCTGATTTTTTTTAGGGGTCCCTGATTTTTGGGGGGGTGTCCCTGATTTTTTCGGGGGGTCCCCGATTTTTTTTGGGGGTGGTCCCCAATTTTTTTGGGAGGTCCCTGATTTTTTTGGGGGGTCCCTGATTTTTGGGGGGGTCCCCAATTTTTTTTGGGGGGTCCCCGATTTTTTTGGGGGTGTCCCTGATTTTTTTTGGGGGGTCCCTGATTTTTTTTTGGGGGGGTCCCCAATTTTTTCGGGGGGGTCCCCAATTTTTGGGGGCCGTACCCGGGTGCAGCTGAGGCCACACGACTCCAGCGCCGTCTCCACCCGCTTCTTGTCGGCCGAGAACATCTTCAG